>NC_057797.1:514878762-514907282 GCF_018294505.1 Triticum aestivum | reverse complement strand
AGTTGGGGGACCAATGCACACAAATTAAAGGATTGTCTCTTACCAACTTTGGATGGTTCTTTACGCAATTTAAAAGAACATGAGAGTTTTTTCTACAAAAAAATATCGTGCATGCTGGATAGCTAATGCCTCTCCTTATCCACCCACTAACAGTGGGCCATGGCCTCACTGGGGTGCCTTGCAAGTGCCACATAGGGTCGCATACGTGAGGAGGCGCCATATTTGCATGCTATGATAAATTCGATCACTGAAAACATGTATTTGTGAGTTTTAGCACTAAATTGTTCATCCACCAAGTTCTATCTCTCTTTCATAAATCCTATAAGTAAATATTGCAAAATCCTAGGATTTTCAGATCCTATAGGAGTACATGGTATGTGGCATCTTAATCATATGTTTCTTCTATCCCTAATCCCTAAGTTTTAAAATTCCCACAATCCAAGGTATGATCCAAAAGTACATGCTGCAGAATTCCAACTTTTTCAAATCCTATAGAAGTACTATGTGGCATCTTAATCCTCTGTTTGTTTTATATGTACCATCCAAAAGCACATATTGCAGAATCCCATGTTTTCCTTCTTCCTGCTGCATGCATCAGTAGCGTGATGTGAGCAAAGCTTGTAGTCGCATCTGGGACCCCGTCTTAGCGGAGCAAACTTGTTTAAGCCCATGAGCTTGTAGAAGCACTGGGAAGTCGTTGATGTACACCAGAAGATGCAGACGACCTCGACCTCGGCAGCAAGCTGCCGCCCTAGAGAAGAAAATGACAGAGAGGGCCTGTAATATGCCCCAGTTTCGCCAGACAGAGTCGGGGAACACAAAGCTCACACGCTTTCTTGTGAGACTGAGATTGCCGAACCTTCATCAGTCGAAACTGGATCTGAAGGACCAAGACATACAACCATGTTGTCCGTTCCACATGAGAATATGACCTAGACAAACCCGTAGAAAAAAAAGCCAGACTCGAAGAACCAGATCTGATAACACACCATCTTTCACATGTCCCCCAACAACACAAGCAAGCATCACCGAAAGGAGGGGGAGAATTTACAGTAATGTCGACAGCGACACTACCGTCTCGTCACCGTGGAACAGAGACATACCTAATGCCCCAAGAGGAAAAAGATGTACAAACCTCGTAAATAGGCCGGCCCCTCCCGACATACCCCAACAGTGAAGCTGGCGGAGGAGGAGGAGGCCGGTGATGTACCGACAAAGGAGGATGACAACATTTGTTCAATTTTATATTGGGTTTGTTTAGGTCTCATTCGACTGAGACTTGACGAAGTCTCAGTCGGCCGACGTCAGCACATATAAATATTGGATGTTATGACTGATGCTCACGTACGTCTACTCCATCGTTTGGTTTTCTGTTTTGTGTGCGTGGCTGGTTTGCTGTTTGGGCTGGATCTGTTCTCCTTGGGCTGGCTCCCTTATTTGGGCTTTGTTTTTTTCTAGAACAGCAAAATATACAAGTAAAAGATATATAAAAGGTACTGTGTTGCGCATGCGTTTCTTACAGTCAGCAAAACAGATGCCTTACATAGGCTGTTCTGCCAGCTCATGTCCTGTTTCAACTTATTTTTTTCATAGATCCAAAAGAAAACTACGAAAATTAATTTTAAAAAATAAAAAAAATATTGTGTAAAATTAAAATTCTTCGTGTTTTTGTGTGTATAAATGGTTGTCCTATATTTGTATCATCTCGTATTTATAAAAAAAATTGATCGTGTATTCACAAACAAAAATTCGTTGTATATTCTGACATGTTCATCGCACATTTGTCAAATTTTCACCGCATAATATAAAAAAGTCCATCACGTATTTGAATAAATATTTATCATGTATTTAACATAAATGTTCACCGTGTATTTACAAAAAAAATTAATGTATTAAAAGTAAATCTGAAAAAATGAAGAAACATAAATAAAATAATGATACGATGGTTGACCCCCTCCTAGTGGTAGATATGCAACTGCCGCAACCCCATAAAATACCACAGAGTTGCAGTACGGATGACCCATGCAGTTGTGGCTAGACATGTAGTTGCAGTCGAGGTCTATGATTACAGTTGCATGCCTAGTGTCACACATGCAACCGTCCCCTTCTCTCACCGCCCTGTGATAAAACAAAGGTCACTTGCAGTCGGATGGGTAGACATGCAATTGCAGTCGGGGGTCACACTTGCAGTTGCATGCCTAGTATCAGACATGCAATTGCCCTCCCTTCCTGCGACAAAACAAAGGTTAGTTGCAGTCGGGTGGGTAGACATGCAGTTGCAGCTAGATATGACAATTGCGGTCACATGTTCACACAATTGCAACTGCCCCATCTCCCGCCTCCATTTGACAAAACAAACTCTAGTTACATCTGTGTTAGGAGACATATAGTTGCAATTGATGGGCTACACTTGCAGTTGCATGTCTAGTGTCAAACATGCAATTGAAGGAAATATGCCCTAGAGGCAATAATAAAGTTATTATTTATTTCCTTATATCATGATAAATGTTTATTATTCATGCTAGAATTGTATTAACCAGAAACATAATACATGTGTGAATACATAGACAAACAGAATGTCACTAGTATGCCTCTACTTGACTAGCTCGTTGATCAAAGATGGTTATGTTTCCTAACCATAGACATGAGTTGTCATTTGATTAACGGGATCATATCATTAGGAGAATGATATGTTTGACATGACCCATTCCGTTAGCTTAGCACACGATCGTTTAGTATGTTGCTATTGCTTTCTTCATGACTTATACATGTTCCTATGACTATGAGATTATGCAACTCTCGTTTACCGGAGGAACATTATGCAACTCTCGTTTACCGGAGGAACACTTTGTGTGCTACCAAACGTCACAACGTAACTGGGTGATTATAAAGGTGCTCTACAGGTGTCTCCGAAGGTACTTGTTGGGTTCGCGTATTTCGAGATTAGGATTTGTCACTCCGATTGTCGGAGAGGTATCTCTGTGCCCTCTCGGTAATGCACATCACTTAAGCCTTGCAAGCATTGCAACTAATGAGTTAGTTGTGGGATGATGTATTACGGAACGAGTAAAGAGACTTGCCGGTAACGAGATTGAACTAGGTATTGAGATACCGACGATCGAATCTCGGGCAAGTAACATACCGATGACAAAGGGAACAACGTATGTTGTTATGCGATTTGACCAATAAAGATCTTTGTAGAATATGTAGGAGCCAATATGAGCATCCAGGTTCCGCTATTGGTTATTGACCGGAGACGTGTCTCGGTCATGTCTACATAGTTCTCGAACCCGTATGGTCCGCACGCTTAACGTTATGATGACAGTTTTATTATGAGTTTATGTGTTTTGATGTACCGAAGGTTGTTCGGAGTCCCAGATGTGATCACAAACATGACGAGGAGTCTCGAAATGGTCGAGACATGAAGATTGATATATTGGAAGCCTATGTTCGGATATTGGAAGTGTTCCGGGTGAAATAGTGATTTTACCGGAGAATCGAAGAGGTTACCGGAACCCCCCGGAGGCTATTGGGCCTTATGGGCCCAAGTGGAGGAAGAGGGGAGGCGGCCAAGGGGCAGCCGCGCGCCCCTCCCAATTTCCCATAATTGCTAGATAGCAACTCAAGTTGAGCCCGAAGCTCAACATTCTCCTTCAAAATGGATGCTTCACAAGTAATAGAGTTAGTATCCCAAGCATCATCACTAACAACAAAAGGAGAGAACACCTTGGCAAGCTCTTTTAAGTAAGAAGCTTCAAGTTGAGCATGAGACTCGGTGAGTTTGATGATCTCACCCTTGATGACCCTTGAGCCATTTTCGAGGTGCTCAAAATCCTCAAGGAGTCCAGCATGAGCAACTTCAAGCTTAGCATTTTTAGTTTTGAAATCATTGGCCACCTCAAGTGCTCTATCCTGAGATTCCTTTATTCTAGATAATTCTAGAGAAATGGTCTCCTCAAGAGATTCGGATGTGGTTTGTTCATGTTGAAGAGCTTGAGATAGCTTCGCGATATCATTTGCGTAATCACGCTCATGAGCTTCCATTTTCTCAATGGTGACCTCATGCTCCTCTAGATGAGATTCCAACTCCTCAATGTATTTCTTGCCTTCAATGGCAATAGACATGATTTCCATGAAGTTGGAATGAGCAAGTTTATTTTTGTGAAGAGCTTTAAAAATCATTTCCCCCTTAGTTTTTAAGGAGGCAACATTATCATTCTCTTCATCATAATCAACATCATCATCACTCTTGCCATCATCACAAGATATATTGGATTCAAAGTGGGAGATACCTTTGAAGCCTTGGCCATAAGGCAAAATGCAATAGATGATGATGTAGGATCCATTGAAGCACCATTCAAGACCACATCTTGTTCCATAGGGTGTTGGGTTTCCTCTACATTGTTAGCACAACAATTCGAGGACATATATGCATTTTTATCATGGCAACAAGACATAGTAAACATATCATCATGAGATTTAGTCAAGCAATTTCTACATGATATGCAAGGACTATCAACACAAGCATGTGAAACATTTGGAGTGCTTGAAGTGTTAAAGCCCAAAGAAGGAGCATTGCAATAAGATAGTGATGAAGGATCATCCACAATAAACATACTATCATCATTGCAATGACCAACACTACTCACCATATCATTACCTTGTGGCAAACCACATGTAGGTGAAGTAGAAGAAGTTGAGAAGACTATACAGCCGAATATGGAGGGAGAACAATCATCCCCACAAAACTTGGACACACCATATTTATCTTGAAGCTTTGTCCACAACTCATGAGCATCCCGAAAAGGCATGAGTTGAAATATAACTACATTGCTCAAAGCATCGAAAAGCACATTAGAAGCTTGAGCATTGAGATAAGAGTTTTTCTCATCCTCTAAAGATAATCTTATGGGATCCTTTGTAGGAGAAAAACCCATATCTACAATTCGCTCTAAATTTGGGTCCATGACCCTAAAGAGATTAAGCATGCAAATTACCCAAACATCAAAATTTGTGCCATCAAAACTAAGTGTCAGAGAATCCTAATCCCCTAGTCGACATCTTTACTCTCTAGGCGGTAAAGCCTAATAAAGAGAGACGAGGCTCCGATACCAATTGAAAGATCATGGATGTCGCCTAAAGGGGGGTGAATAGGCGCTTTTAAAATAATTACGGTTTAGGCTTGAACAAATGCGGAATAAACCTAGCGGTTAATTTGTCAAACACAAAACCTACAACAACTAGGCTCACCTATGTGCACCAACAACTTATACTAAGCAAGCTAAACAACTATGTGATAGCAAGATATATGACAAGAAACAATATGGCTATCACAAAGTAAAGTGCATAAGTAAAGGGCTCGGGTAAGAGATAACCGAGGCACGCGGAGACGACGATGTATCCCGAACTTCACACCCTTGCGGATGCTAATCTCCGTTTGGAGCGGTGTGGAGGCACAATGCTCCCCAAGAAGCCACTAGGGCCACCATAATCTCCTCACGCCCTCGCACAATGCAAGATGCCGTGATTTTTCCACTAAGGGACCCTTTGTTGTAACTCCCCGAGACCGATGTGCCATGTGTCTTCCAGTTATTTGCTGTTGTTGCCTTGTCATTTCTTGTGTGTCATGCATCTCATATCATGTCATCATGTGCATCGCATTTGCATACGTGTTCGTCTCATGCTTCCGAGCATTTTCCCCGTTGTCTGTTTTGCAATCCGGCGCTCCTATGTCCTCCGGTGTCCCTTTCTACCTCGTTTCGTGTGCGGGTGTTAAACGTTATCGGATTGGACCGAGACTTGTCATGCGGACTTGGTTTACTACCGGTAGACCGCCTGTCAAGTTTCGTGTCATTTGGACTTCGTTTGATACTCCAACGGTTAACCGAGGGACCGAAAAGGCCTCGTGTGTGTTGCAGCCCAACACCCCTCCAAAGTTGCCCAAAACCCACCTAAACCTCCTCCATCATCTAGATCGTCCGATCACGATCGCGTGGCCGAAAACTGCACCTCATTTGGACTCTCCTAGCTCCCTCTACCTATATATATGTGGCTCTCCCCGAAAATCCGCGCAGATGAAACCCTAAAAATTCCCCCGCACGCCGCCGGACATGTCCTTCCCTAGCGGAAGAAATCATCACCGCCGTCTCATCCAATCCGCCGCCGACACCTGTCCCGCCGGACCGCTTCCCCGCCGCCGGCCCACGAGCCCGGATCAGGCCCGCGGGGCCCGAACCGCCGCCAACCGCGCCCGCGCCTCCTCCTTCGCCGCGCCTCCTCGCCGATGTGACGGCGGCCGCCGCACTTCAGCCGACGCGCCGCTGCCGGAGGCCCTCGCCGACCCCGCCGCCTCGCTCCTCCACGCCGTGCACCGCTCCACCGCGTCGGCGCTGCCTCGTCGCCGGCGTCGTCGACCCCGGCCGGATCCCGCTCCGACCAGCCTCTCCTCTCCTCCGGCAAGACTCTGGCCAGCTACAGTGTTTTCCGACGACCTCGGTTTCCGCGTCTGATCTGGATCCAGATCCAGATCCACCCCGGTTGACTTTTCCCTCCGAACCCTAATTTTTTATGCAATCTTCGTCAGTGCATAACTTCCTCACCATTGCTCCGATTCATGTGTGTAGCATATCAAAATGTTCGTCTCGACGAGTACATCATTTCATCTCATTGCATCATTTTCTTTTGAGCTCATCTTGATGCCTGAAATGTCATTGGAAGAGGGCTATGTGATGATAGTTTCAGATCTGTTTCAGCAAATGCACTTTTGTCATTTTGCCATGTTTAATGTGTGCATGCATGCTATGATCCTGAGCTCTATATGTGTTTTGAAGAATGCCATGCCATGTTTACAGGGGTGTATGCTATGTATTTTTGTGATCTTTGTGGTGACTAGCACAAGCATGCAAAGTAGCTTACTCAATGATGTTGATTTCAGGGACTTAGAATTTCACTAAGTCCTTGTCCTGTTTTTGTCTTTATGCCATATGTTCATGTTGTTTCCTAGTGATCCGTGCCTCTTTTGAGGATGATCAGTAAGGATGTTTTGTTAATATTGTGATGCTATATCCATCCATGTCTTTGTTTGCAATTATGGAGCACCCTAGCTTGAGTCAATCGAGCTCTACTTTTGCTATAAAATATTCCTGGCAGATTGTTAACATGTTTAGCAATTTTGTCGAGCTTGTTGTTGTTGATCCGTGCATGCTATGATGTTGTTCTTGCCATGTCTAGCTTCTATGCCATGTCTACTTGCTGGGTGTATGCTTAGTTTATCATGCCATGCTTTATAGTGAGTGCATCGAGCTCGTAAACATGCTTACTCGTTATCTGTTTTGTCATGCTCCAGTTTTTCACTAAGTCTGAATATGTTTATGTTTTTGCTATGTTCACATGCTTGCAATTGTAGTTTTTGATCCCTTTTGGATCATGGTCACTAAATGACTTTTGTTATATGCTTTGAGTAGCTTCATGCCATGCCTTGATTTACCATGATATGTTCATGTAGCATGTAGTTTTCATGCTCTAAAGATTGCTTTCTGATGATAAATTCCTGACATGCTGTTAATTTCACTAAGTCTGAAACTTGTTATCTTTTGCACTTTTGCCATGCTTGTTTGAACCTGTTATTGAGTGAATTAGCCGTAGCTCAGTGTTCATCTTTTGTCAAGCATCATGAGTGGATCCCTTCCATGTATTTTGTTGCCATATTGGAGTGTTGTAGCATATTGTTCTTGATGTATTTAGAAGGCTACTTGCTGTTAATCGCAGACCGGTGCCATATTTGTTTTGCTTGCCATTTTCAAACCGTGCATCCGATTCCGGTGATCTTTATATCGAATTCAACCGAAATCAACTCCTCTTTTCAGTGACACTCTTGGATTTCCAAGTTGAGTCCAGGTTCAATCATTCCTTTCCAAATCATGCATATGCATCACATACCGCATCCCGCATATCATGCCATGTTCATGTGTTGGTTGTTTACTATGTTGTGTGCTTCTTTCCGGTGTTGCTTCTTTGGGTTGGTTCTGATAATGTCGCGTTTGTGAGGACCCGTTCGACTACATCCGTTTGTCTTCTTCATGGACTCGTTCTTCTTCCTTGCAGGATTTCAGGCAAGATGACCATACCCTCGAAATCACTTCTATCTTTGCTTGCTAGTTGCTCGCTCTTTTGCTATGCCTATACTGCGATACCTACCACTTGCTTATCATGCCTCCCATATTGTTAAGCCAAGCCTCTAACCCACCTTGTCCTAGCAAACCGTTGTTTGGCTATGTTACCGCTTTGCTCAGCCCCTCTTATAGCGTTGTTAGTTGCAGGTGAAGATTGGAGTTTGTTCCTTGTTGGAACATGGATATTTGTTGGGATATCACAATATCTCTTATTTAATTAATGCATCTATATACTTGGTAAAGGGTGGAAGGCTCGGCCTTATGCCTGGTGTTTTGTTCCACTCTTGCCGCCCTAGTTTCCGTCATATCGGTGTTATGTTCCCGGATTTTGTGTTCCTTGCACGGTTGGGTTATAATGGGAACCCCTTGACAGTTCGCCTTGAATAAAACTCCTCTAGCAACGCCCAACCTTGGTTTTACCATTCGCCACCTAGCCTTTTTTTCCCTTGGGAGTCGCGCTCCTGAGGGTCATCATTATTTTAACCCCCCCGGGCCAGTGCTCCTCTGAGTGTTGGTCCAAACTAGAGCCCTGTGCAGCGCCCCCTAGGGGAAACTCGAGGTTTGGTTTTAGTTGTACGGAGCGCTCATCTGAGTGTGCCCTGAGAACGAGATATGTGCAGCTCCTATTGGGATTTGTCAGCATATTCGGGCGGTGTTGCTGGACTTGTTTTACCATTGTCGAGGATGTCTTGTAACCGGATGCCGAGCCTGATCGGATTGTCTTGGGAGAAGGAATATCCTTCGTTGACCGTGAGAGATTGTGATGGGCTAAATTGGGACACCCCTCCAGGGATTGAACTTCTGAAATCCGTGCCCGTGGTTATGGGCAGATGGGAATTTGTTAATGTCCGGTTGTAGAAAACCCGAAGTGGACCTTAATTAAAATACATCAACCGCGTGTGTAACCGTGATGGTCTCTTTCCGGTGGAGTCTGGGAAGTGAACACAATGTTGGAGTAATGCTCGATGTAGGTTGTTCTAGGATCACTTCTTGATCATAGTTTCTCGACCGTGCTTTGCCTTCTCTTCTCGCTCTCATTTGCGTATGTTAGCCACCATATATGCTAGTTGCTTGCTGCAGCTCCACCTCATACCTTTTACCCTTCCTATAAGCTTAAATAGTCTTGATCGTGAGGGTGTGAGATTGCTGAGTCCCCGTGACTCACAGATTCTTCCTAAAACAGTTTGCAGGTGCCGATGATACCGTACAGGTGACGCAACCAAGCTCAAGGAGGAGCTCTATAAAGATCTTGTCCTTTGTGTTGTTTCGTTCTAGTCGATCAGTAGTGGAGCCCAGTTGGGGTCGATCGGGATCTGTGTAGCATTTGGGGTAGTCTTCTTTTTATTTTGGTTCCGTAGTCGGACCTTGAGTGTTTTTTGGATGAATGTAATGTTATTCTCATGTATTGTGTGAAGTGGCGATTGTAATCCAACTATGTATCTTTTCCCTTATTGTATTACATGGGTTGTTTGCGAAGATTACCTCACTTGCGACATTGCTTTCAATGCGGTTATGCCTCTAAGTCGTGCTTCGACACGTGGGAGATATAGCCGCATCGAGGGCGTTACACCCTTGAGGGCAGTCACCGAACCCATACAAATGGCAACCCTTGGGGGCGGTCACCGAACCCGTACACTTTGGCAACCCTTGGGGATGGTCACTGGTATCCGTCAAATTGCTCGGGGCGATCTCCACAACCTAATTGGATACCCCGACGTTTGCCCGGAGCTTTACACCATAATGATTGAGCTCCGAACACCACCAACCATCTAGGGCGCCCAAGCACCCAAGAGGAACAAGCTCAAGGGTACCAAGCACCCAAGAGTAATAAGCTTCTCAACTTGTAACTTCCACGTATCACGTGGATAACTCAAATCGATGCACCAAATGCAATGGCAAGGGCACACGAAGTGCCCAAGTCCTTCTCTCTCAAATCCCACCGAAGCAACTAATGCTAGGCAGGAAAATGAGAGGAAGAACAAGAAGGAGAACACCAAGAACTCCAAGATCTAGATCCAAGGGGTTCTCCTCACCTAGAGGAGAAAGTGATTGGTGGAAACATGGATCTAGATCTCCTCTCTCTTTTCCCTCAAAAACTAGCAAGAATCCATGGAGGGATTGAGAGTTAGCAAGCTCTAAGAAGGTCAACAATGGGGAAAGAACACGAGCTCAAAGGATAAGGTTCATTGGGGAAGAAGACCCCCTTTTATAGGTGGTGAAAAATCCAACCGTTATGCTCACAGCCCACACCGAGCGGTACTACCGCTCCAAGGAGCGGTACTACCGCTAGGGCGGTAGTAGCCCTTTGAAACACAACAGCGAGAAGGCAAAAAAGCCAGAAGAACCGTCGGAGCGGTAGTACCGCTTGACCTCACGGTACTACCGCTAGGGGTAGCGATACTACTACTTGCGAGCGGTACTAAAAAATTACATCTATGCCTACCACCGCTGGACTTGTGACGAGTTTTTGGTCCCGAGCGGAAGTAGCCACAGGAGTAGCCGCGGTAGTACTGCTCCAAGTGGTAGTACCTCTCCCTAGAGCGGTAGTAAAAAATTACATCCGCTCCTGTCCGCGGTAGTACCGCTGCAGCCTTTTCAGAACACCAAAACTGACACAACTTCTGCAAACGGACTCCGAATTCGACGAAACCAAGTTTGTTGGAAAGCTAGCGACAAGGGCTAACACAATCTTGATATAAATACCAATAAGAAGCAAATGAGAAAAGGCCCAAAAGAAAATGGTGAGAACCCTTCCTCGGATAAGACCGGTAAAAGCTCCAACACCGAAAACATCATAGAAGAGGCATGCAAACTCCGTTTTCGATGAACTCAAGCTTGTCATCAAGATGAACATAAGCTCTAAGACTCACAGAGAGAACCAAACAAGAACCAAGAAACATGATGCAAGGATGCAATGGTTTGAGCTCTCGACAAACGATATGATCAAGCTACTCACTTGAGAGCCCCCCTTGATAGTACGGCTATCGATCCTATAACCCGGTCTCCCAACTACCACCATGAGACCGGTAAAATAGAAAACCTATCAAGGGCAAACCTTTGCCTTGCACAAAGTCCACTTGAGCTAGATGTAGATGATCTTGACTTCCTCAAGTAGGACCACCTTTCTTGATTGCATTGGCTCAGTGAAGACGAGTAGATCACTCCCCCATACTCCATTATGGGTGAGCCACTTTTCGACGCATCTTCACAAGTCCATTGTCACCACAATGGACGACAATATTCAAGCACTTGATCTCTTCGTGATGCATCACTTGAACATGCACACTGCAACCTAACCCCACAAAGAACTCTCACGAAGACTATGGGTTAGTACACAAAGCGTAATGGTCAATACTTACCATACCATGGGATCACTTGATCCCTCTCGGTACATCTTCTATGCTTTGTGATTTGATCAACTTGATTCACTCTTGACTTAGTCTTGATCAACCTTGAACCTTTCCAACTCTCTTCATTTGGATGATGCCTTGAAGGTAAGCATGAATGATCACACAATCTTCTTCTTCAAGACATGCTTGCAATAAGCTCAACTCTCACATGACCGATCTTTAGGTAATTCCTTGAATAACACCATGGTTGACACAAACTCTCCTTGAAACCAACATATGTACTCCAAGAAAAGCCTATGGACAAAACCTTCAAATATAACTCAAGGCAACCATTAGTCCATAGAGACTGTCATCAATTGCCAAAACCAAACACGGGGGCACCGCATGTTCTTTCAACGGGGGCAGGGGGACCCCATAGACACAACAATTGATCATTTGATCTCTTAGCCATGTGCGGTGCCCCCCTCCACCATAGTACACCTCGATAATACTGTAGCGGTGCTTAGGCGAAGCCCTGCGTCGGTAGAACATCAACATCGTCACCACGCCGTCGTGCTGACAAAACTCTCCCTCAACACTCGGTTGGATCGGAGTTCGAGGGACGTCATCGGGCTGAACGTGTGCAGAACTCGGAGGTGTCGTGCGTTCGGTACTTGATCGGTCGGATCGTGAAGACATACGACTACATCAACCGCGTTGTGCTAACGCTTTCGCTTTCGGTCTACGAGGGTACGTGGACTACACTCTCCCCTTTCGTTGCTATGCATCACCATGATCTTGCGTGTGCGTAGGAATTTTTTTGAAATTACTACGTTCCCCAACAGCAATTGCCCCCCTCTCCTGCCCTCATCAGATAAAACAAGGTCTAATTGTGTTTGTGTTAGGGAGACATGTAGTTGTAGTCGAGGGCTACACTTGCAGTTGCATGCCTAGTGTCAGACATGCTACTACCCCCTCTCATATCCCCATCCGACAAAACAAAGGTTAGTTGCGGGCAAGATGGAAGACATGCAATTGCAGTCAACGGCGGCACTTGCAGTTGCATGCCAAGTGTATGCATGCAACTGCCGCCGCCCCTCTCCCACTGTCCTCCGACAAAACAAAGTTTAGTTGCGGTCGTGATGAAAGATATGCAATTGCAGTTGGGACGCGACACTTGCAGTTGCTTGCATAATGTACACATGCAATTGCCCCCCTCTACCACCGTCCTCCAACAAAACAAAGTTTACTTGCAGTCGTGATGGAAGATATGCAATTGCAGTCGGGGCGCGACACTTGCATTTGCATGCATAATGTACACATGCAATTGCCCCCCTCTCCCACCGCCCTCCAATAAAACAAAGTTCAGTTGCAGTCGTGCTGGAAGACATGCGGTTACAGCCGGGGCTGACACTTGCAGTTGCATGCCTAGTGTACATATCCAACTACAGTTGTGGTCAGGGCGCTACACTTGCAGTTGCATACCTAGTGTACACATGCAACTGCTCCCCCTTTACCACCGCCCACGGACAAAACAAAGTCCAGTTCCAGTCGGAGGTGACACATGCAGTTGAATGCCTATGGGAAGACATGCAACTACCTCTCCCCCACAAAAAAACCACTAAGTTGAAGTCGCCTTGAAGACATGCAGTTGCATTCAAGCGCAACATTTGCAGTTTGTGCCTAGTGGTAGACATGCACCCCCCCCCCTCACACACACACAAAATAGCAAGACATACAGTTGCAGTTGGTGACGACACTTGCAGTTGCACACCTAGTAGCAAACATGCAACTCCCCACTCCCAATCACCCAACAAAACAATAGAAGTTATAGTCAAAGCGGATACTCGCAGTTCCGCACCTAGTGATAGACATGCAACTCCCCCCTTGACAAAAACACCACTAAGAACTAGGTTGCAGTCACACGGGGTAGATATCACATTCTCCACCCACCCACCCCGGCTTGACCCTTTGGCTTTGAGACAAACCACGTCCGGAGGAAGAGAGGAAAAAGGTGGAGGAATACCATAATCCACTACTTCCACACTTACAACTTGATTAGCAATGCTTTAGTCAACAAGAACAATTACAATTATAACTTTAAAATAAAAAAATAGGAAGAATAAAATGATGCAACAGACAGACAAAAATGAAAACACATTATTATTGAAATAAAAGGGTAATGCATAATAAATCAAAGTAAAAATATATTATTAATTTCCTAAAAAGAGAGGGAAAATAAAACAAATGGCAGAAACTAAAAACCAGGAAAAAAGCATTAAAATAAAAATAGAAATGTAAGACACAAGAGAAACAAAAAAGAATAAAAAAAATAATACCAATTTAGATGCTTCAGTAAAAACTGGCCGCTCATATAAGAGAAAAAGGCTTGTGTGCATCCCTATCAACTACAAGGCCGCAATAGAAAAGGGCAAAAAGAGCATAGGCCAGGTCTGGCGTATTGATCACTCGCCCATAGGAAAAAGGCTATCATCCATTGTGTACGGCACTGCGCGCCAACATCAACAAACAAGAAAAATGATACATTGTATGAATCTTTGTGTCAAGATCTTATGACTACCGAACGACTGAGACTTGACTAATCCTCATTTGATTGACAATTAGCAAATCCCAAAAAAAGAAAGCTAGCAAGAATCACACTGTCAGAAAGGAAAAAAGTTTTAAAAGATAAAAGACAAACAAAAACATAGAAAAGAAACAAGAAAAATGTGAAAAAGAATTAAACTTTTTTAGCAATAAAAAAACAGCTCATGCCATATGGAACAGAAAATGGAAAGAAAAAAAAAGGAAAAATAAAAGCCCACAAGCTAAACACAGGTTTAAAAAGTGAGATTCACTAGACAAGAAAAAAAAAAGAAGCAGAGACCAACACGTACCTAAGGCCCAGAGTGAAGAAAAAGAAAGAGAGAACAAGGCCCAGGTAGAAACGGCGATACGGGTGCCAGCGACCTGTGCGAGCTGACTTGAATATATACGTACAAAAGACAAAAGTTCCAGCGGGAATCTTAGCACAAAATCTGACAATGAAAGACTCAACCGAGACTTTGTTAAAAATAAGTCGACTGAATTTTAGCGCATCCGTTTTATATTTGCTTCCACGGAGTGACAATAGCTATTTTGACCTGAAATAATTAGGTGTAGTCATCCGATTAAGATCTTCACATTTTTCTTTGTACTTGCACGAATCTCATGGATGGTACATTATATGGGGGTAGGTTCGTAGGTCGGTAGGTGTATCGCAAACCAACCCGTGTTTGATGGTTAGGAGGACAACGATAGCTCAAGCCCACCAAAGTTTAAGTCCTAAACTTGACACCCGTGTTCGTATTTTTTTGAATTTATTTCAGACCTTCCAACAATATGTGTTCAATGGGAGGAGATATTCTTGTCGACTATGAAGACATTTGTGGCGTTTCGTTAATCTCAAGATGATATGCCGACTCATTCTCTCGAAGATACTCATAGGAACGAGATGTGCGTGTGTATATTCATATATGTGAGTGTATGCGTACGCATGAGCGTCTGCACCTGTACTGTGTTAAGAAAAGCCGGTCCCTTTTATCCTCTTTCAAATTTTGTAATAACCAACCTTCGTATGAATATATGCATTTTTGGTGCAGATACCGAGAGAGTGGTAACTTTTTTGTTCGATTTCTTTTGCAGTGGGTCCATCACTTGTGTGAATACATTCGTTTCAAAGGATCAATTTGCTGACGAACATAACTCTTTTATTATTCTGGGGCATAGCTCGGATAGCTGCAACACCCTCGAGAAACAAAGGTACTCATACTCAAGAACATAACACAGAGGCAGTACATACACCTCTGAAACAGGGCGTTCCACATCATGGAACTAACATTATTCGTGCTTGATAAACAACACTCAGCAGCATCCATTCATCGCCAGCGCATCAAGTGGCCTCAGGGCTCAGTGGCTCAGGGCAGAGTGTAAGCTGCAAAAAGAGCAAGGATTTTCAGACAGGGAGCAACAGCACATAATTAAGCCATGGCACTGCCAGGTGACCCGTTTTGCGTACCTCCGCACTTGTAGCCGACCGGGCGGTCGACGAGGTTGCAGCGCTTGGGGATGGACATGGCGGCCTCCGGCTTGATGCCGGCGCTCTTGGCGGTGTCGGAGAGCATGACGGCGCAGAGGCACTTGGGGCTCTGCTTGCCGATGGTGTGCACCGCCGCGCAGCACCCGCTGGACGGCGCCGACTTGGGGTCCTGCCCCGCCGACGCGCACGGCGCCAGCTTGAGCGCCATCTTGTCCGCCGGCGTCTTCCCGCACTCGCCGGCCCCGTGCGCGCCGCGCGGCGCCGCGAGGCACGCCGCGGCCGCGACCACCAGAGCGAGCACCAGCAGACTCCTCATCGACATCGTCGCCTCGCCGCGATCGCTAATATGTCAGTGTGGCTCGGTATTGCTCACTACGTCTGCGTGCTGCTCGTAAGCTAGCTGCTGCCTGCTTCATGGCCTCGGAGCTGATGCTTATATAGTGGTAGCGTCGAGTGTGGCTGTGGCGACCGACCCGAGCTCATGATGGCCGCGGGAGTCGGTGGAGCGAGCACTGACGCACACCGGCGCGGGCTGCGTCGGCACGCGGCGCCTGGGCCAATGGCGTGGCGCCAAGCTCGACCAGGCCGCAGCTAGTGGGTTGTTGTGCCCTACGCGAAGTTTCGCATACGTGCTTCCACACGGCGCGCCGCGCCGGCCGGCAGCTTAATCGTTAGCTAAAGGGTTGTTTGGGGCATGCGTGAAGCAGCCAAAGCACTGTGAACAACGTGCCTTGGGACGTTTGCTTTGGGGGCATGCGTGAAGCAGCCAAAGCACTGTGAACAACGTGCCTTGGGACGTTTGCTTTGGGGGCATGCGTGAAGCAGCCAAAGCACTGTGAACAACGTGCCTTGGGACGTTTGCTTTGGGGGCATGCGTGAAGCAGCCAAAGCACTGTGAACTAATAAGTGGCTGGTTTGGTTATGGGGTTGTTTCGGTGGATGCGGCACTTGGATTTGATATTGTCAAAATTAACTTGATTTGGGTCGGGAAGAAATTAAAGAAGTGGTCGTCCCTGGTGCGGTGTTGCCGCGTCGCCGTGTCGCCGGCGTCGGTGGTGGTGCCATCATTTTGTGGACCCGCCTATTTTCTATACACCTCGGAGAGTTGTACTACTTCTTTTTTGGTTTTTCTTGAAAAAAAGTTTTTTTACGGCTGGAGACTTATTGTTCAAGTATAGACAGCCGTACGTTTTTTTACATCAAAGTACTCGTTATTGCAAAGTGATCATCATAGTACTTTTTACAAGAATATATCAATAATCTCTATAAGTGGATCTTCCGTCCACCCCACACACATCTTACTTTTAACTAGTTTGGCTAAATTATGAGCAACACAAATCGGTCTCTATAGAAGCATGCTCAAAAACAACATGCGGGAAATCATACGCAAAGGTTATATATAGACAATCAAACTTGTTTATAAAGCTAGGAACCGTTTATGCGAATGTTGTATCTCGCTTGTAGCTCTATCTCGCCCGCGTATGGCCCGGCCTAGTTAGTAACGTGTGTGCTCGGATCGGGTCTGATCGCTGCTGCGTTAGTTCGTTTCTTTTTTCTATTTTCTAATTTTCTTCGGTTTTTTGTTGTTTTTTATATATTTATATTTTGATTTTCTTTGCTTCTTCAATGATTTTTTGGGTTTCTTTCTTCCAACTTTATACTTTGTTTTTTCTTGGGTTTCCTTTTTATTCTTTCTCAGGTTTTATTGGTTTTTTAACACATGTCTAACTTTTCTCACTACACAGCATATATTTTTACTGCACACATGAAACATTTTTATGATACACGTTGGATGTCTTTTAAATACATGCCGCAATTTTTTTTAAATACATGTTTTGAACACTTTTTTGAATAATGGTATCATTTTCCAAATATGCATTGGTACCCTTTTTTTAATGACAAAAATACAATTTTAAACTACATGAATAATTTTTTACATTGTGTAAAAATATTTTTAAATATCATCAACATTTTGTGAAACGTGAGAATATTTTCTAAAAATGTCACGTACATTTAAGCGGTAATGATTGTATTTTCAAATTACACTAACAATTTTTTACATTGTACAAACATTTTTTTTAATTTGATGAACATTTCTTTGAAACACAAGAATATTTATTTCAAATGCCAGGTACATTTTTTAAATGGCAATAAACAACTTTTAACCTACACGAGCATGTTTCTATTTGTATAAACATTTTTATAAATGTGCATGAACAATGTTTCGAAACACGAAATTTTTTCTTTGAAATGTTATGTACATTTTTTTAATGGTACGAAACATTTTGTTTATATCATGCAAGCGTTTTTTACATTGTATACACATTTGAAAATAACACACAGTACTAGAACAATATCCCCTTTTGGTTTTCTGTGGTGCTGATCTTCCAAGCCGGGCGTGGCCACGGGGTGGGCAAAGGGAACGAGTAATGGCCCGCGGCTAGCTGCCGTGGCGGCGGCGCCGGGTTCGCAGCGTGATGGAGGCGTTGCGGATTTTCCGGAAGAACTCGTGCGTGTTGGTCTCCAAATCAGTGGGCTGCTCGTGCATGAGGAAAGCTTGTAAGGGTGTTCTCTCCGAGTCCATGTCTGGCCGAGTCGGGGACCTTTGGGGCTGCGGTTCTGGCGCCGGCCACCAGCGAGGCCGCATCTCGCCGTTGCTGATCTGGAAAGACATAGGGCGGCCGCCGGGAGGCCACAGGCGCCGAGGCAGAGAGTTTCGGCGTTGCGCTGAAGGGCCAGTTGTGTGTCAGGCGGAGGAAGAGCAATAGGTATGAATCTCTTTATAAGTAATTTAAGATCTGGTGATACTTATAAAATTATATGCAGTTAAAATTTCTACTTAGCAGATAACCTCTACATACATACTGTTGATATTCATGTATGGACTATTTGTAGGATGCGCCGTCGCTCGCTCCTCCCAGTGGCGTACCGCCACCAACCATACGTTATGCAGAGGGAAGATGTACATCGCAGCATCACCCCCAACCTCTTTGGCCGAATGGATTTGGCGGAGCCTGAACAGGTATTAAAATCCCTAATTTTTTCTCCATGTCACATCAGCTAAATTTCATTCCAGATTATAAATCGATGGGTAGAATCGTCATGCCGCAATCACTCTCAAGATTAAGTAAATTAGATATTTAGATCTCCAGGCTGCAGCCACTTTTTCATGGAGCTGGTAGAATAGAGATTGAGATTTGGGGACTATTCATTAGAGGGAATCTTAGAGTTGGGGATCATGTCTTCTGGACGTCTTAATATGAGAGAGATGATGGTAGATTCAATAAATTTGATATCCATTCTAAAAAAAATGGTACGATCTGTATTATTCGCTTTCAATTTATTCCTCAAGTTTATAGAAATATTAATGTACAAAAAAACTTATTTGTGGAAACACTAAAGATTTAGATACAGAATTGATGAATGGGAAATTGTATATTTTGTTGAAAGATTAAAGTACATATGTACACATACATTTATTTGGTTGAGGAGGCTTCGTTGATGCCTATTTTTTTAGAGAAACAAACCGTAAGAGAGATGAGAATGTTAGTGCAAGAGAGATTAGTAATCGCTAATTAGGTGGAATTCATTGGTGAACTTTCTCCAGAACGATCAAATATAGTACTGCATGTAGCTACCTAAAGATTTTTATCCTTCAGTTTCTTTTAAAGACGATAGAAGAGAGATAGAAATTATTCAGGGATAAGTAACTAATAAACAAAAAAAGTAATATTGTGTGGAGAGATCAAACATATATATGCTGATTAGCTACGTAAAATGAACACACCCACCAAGTACATATTTTGTTGATAACATGTGGTTAGGTTGTCTTATTTTTTGCGGGAAGATTGTCTTGATCAACTGCACTGTAAATTAGAATATCTCTTTATAAACAATATTTTTTGCGACATCTTCAGTTGGACACTCTTTGTCATTGATCAGCACCTTCAATCCTTCCTTGTTTGTCACTCTTGATAATGCCACATACAGTTGTCCGTGGCAGAACACTTGCTTAGGCAAATATATTCCTACCTTGTTTAAGGACTGACCTTGGCTCTTGTTTATCGTCATTGCGAAGCACACTGATAATGGATATTGCCTTCTTTTCAGCACGAATGGCCATTTTGAGTCGCTGGGTGACATGATTATTCGAGGTACGTATACCTTGTCACCGATGTGTGTTCCTGTGATTATTTGTGTCTCGATGTATTTGTTTCCAAGTTGTGTTATTGTCATTCTTGTACCGTTGCATAAACCCGCTGCTTGGTTGATGTTGCGCAGGAGCATGACCGGCAAACCCACTTTGAGTTTTAGCTCATGGTCTGGGATTCCTGGGGATGTCAAGGTGTTTAGGAATTCAGTAGGCTGCATGTTCATCATGATATTGGTGTTTGTCGTTGCCTTGCACACGGTGTCCAGGCTTAGGTATGTCACCTCATCACCTTGTATTTGGCTCATGATGTGGTCGTTTATCTCCTTGACTGTATCATTTCTTGGACAGAGTATTGCTCTTTCTTCTAGGTAATCCCGCTCACGGTATTTTTGCAGCAAGTTTGGATATATGCTTTCGACGATTAGTTCTTTATGATTTTCTCCTTTCTGTAGCAGTAGGTCCTTTGGTATTTTTATCCAATCCTCTCCTTCATCTGATGCTGTTTTCCCATCGCCAATTTGTAGTATCCACTCTGCAAATTCGGCGACCTTTTGCTTTTGTATTGGATCATCTGACAAACACTTCAGCCGCATGTTTTGTGTTAACTCAAATATTTCAAAGTGTTTCCACAGATATGACCTTTTGATTGTAGCATTAACTATTTGTTCTCTCCTTACTTTGGTTATAACCGGTAGGATTTGTCTGAAGTCGCCTCCTAGTATAATTGTCATTCCACCAAATGGCTTTTCGTCGCTGTTTTCGTTAGTGAACCTGAGAATATCTCTAAGGCTTTTGTCTAGTGCCTCAAAGCAGTGTTTGTTTGCCATAGGAGCTTCGTCCCACAATATAAGTGAGGTCTTCTTTAGTAGTTCAGCCAAATGTGAGCCTTGTTTTATTTCACACGTTGATTCTTCAGTTATATTAAGTGGAATGCGGAACCTTGAGTGTGCTGTTCTTCCACCTTGGAGAAGCAACGCTGCAATGCCACATGATGCCACCGCAAGCACTATCTTCCCCTCTGATCTTAGCTTTGTCGTTAGTGCTTTCCATAGATAGGTTTTTCCTGTGCCACTGTAGCCTTCGACAAATATCTGCTTTCCTAGCCCTTTGTTGACGGATTCCATTATTTTATCAAAGGCTTTCTTCTGGTCTTGGTTAAGATTGTTTAGTATGGTTTTGTGCTCATCCTTGAGTTTCTCCATGTCGTAGTTGACCTCTTCGTTTATTAGTCTGTTCCCAAGTTCATCTAGCTCTGCAGCATTTGGTAGCTCTATCTCTGTATATTCCTTTAATGACTTTCCTACTTGCCTCATCAGTTTTTCTATCTCAATCAGACCATACGCTTGTTTCTGTGTGTTGGTGAGCTGAAGCGTTGGAATGTTTAGAATAATCCTTCTTTTGTATTGCATATCTTCACACAATGCCTCCCATGTTGAACCCCACAATATCTTTGGGTTTGTGACTTCGCAATGGGACAATATGGTGGTGAATAACTGACGCAGTTGTGCTCCTGATGCCCAACTTGATGCTTCATTGATACAGTCAATCCACTCAGTGTCATCATCCAGAAATCCAAGGGCTTGGCATGCTGATTTGTACGTTGGGTGAGTGACTCCATCAATGGTCCTAATGTCCTCAAATGATGTGCATCCTTTCTTGGTGTTTAGAAGCATCCTCAGATAATGTCGCTCACCACTTGCGGGATGTGCATAGTAGATTCTTCCAATTGCATAGTCCCTTTTTCGCTTCTGCCAACATTTTGTTTCACGTTTCCATACAAATTTTGTAGGGAATTCTGCATACGTTAATTCTTTCCCTAGCTCATATATTTTATTTGCCTCCATCCATTGAATGAACTTGGTACTTTTAGATCCTTCCCTTGTAACTATCTTGTCAAGATCAGTCGAGTCAGGAAAAATCACTTGCTGCTCATTTTCAAGATGGAAAGGTAGCCTCTCAACGGCTGGATCACGATAGTGAAGATCAAACTGGAATATCCTCCAGCATGCTTCTGATGTTGATATGTATCTCATCTCTAGGTATTTCTTGATCTCGTCAGTTTCGTTTGCTGTGAGCCCTTCCTTGAGCAAGGTTGTAACTTGATCGTCGTCTTTGTCGATATACTTATATAGGTACTTGATTGATCTAGACCTATTGCACCATTCGACATTTATGTGAGCTTGAAATTTGACCAGAAGATCTCGGTTGTATGGCACGACAAATCTGTTGTCGAGCATGACCACTTCCTTTTTGATTTGCCTTCCGTCGTCCTTCCTTTTATATACTGGAAACCCGTCCTCGTCGATGGTAGTACTAACATTGTATCTTTTTGGGAAATGCTTGCTGCATCTATGGCTCACCATGCATGGTGAGTTTTGCTTAGCCTCTCCACATGGGCCATGCATCATGAAGTTCTCGACAGCTCCAAATGCCTCAGGATCCTCGTCCTTGTTTGGGATCTCAGCGCTTATTATTTTATCGATTTGCGATGGTTCTGGGTACTTGTCTTTGTCCTTCAGAAATATTAGTATGTGGGCATGCGGGAGTCCTCTCCTCTGGAATTCTATTGTGTAGATAACTGCAGTTGGTTAATAATAGTTTGTTAAATTTAGGTAAAATTGAAATGCATCTTACTAAAGGGTAAGAATTGTCTGACTATAAGATGACGCATGAAAGAGTAAATATTGATAGTTGATGGGACTTACTTGCAAGTGTTTCTCCAAAGTATTTCTTTTCTTTTATGTCTCTCATTAGCTCCTTTAGTTTTATCATAAATACTCTGTCCAAAATATCTGGCCGATCGGCTGGCTTTTGGCCACCTCCCGCTTCATCTAGCATGTATTGGATCTCAGGCCACTTTGCATTGCATGTGAATGTTATAAACAGGTCTGGGTATCCAGCCCAACGACATATCGCGAATGCATCTTGCAAGTATTGTGCCTTGTTTCTTCTACCACCTGTAAAAGATGAAGGCACAATTATCCTCTTTCCAACCTGCTCTGTTCTTGTGTCCCCTCGCTTAATTGCATCCTGCAATCCACTGTAAAGTTCAGTTCTTAGCTTTCCTTGATTGTGTCGGATCCAGTTTAGTCTATTTTGCTCGATACATGTGTATACATCCACCCAAAATTGCAGTGACAGATGCCCAGACTTGAGCAATAACATTCCTTGGTCTGGACGTTGCTGTAGGTAGAATGCATAGTAGTCCAACAACGTTACGTATTTCCTGCTGTTTTTAGCTCCTTTTGTTTTCTTGTACGGTATCTCAAGTTTAAAACCATCTTCTCCATATGGGAACAACAAAGGATATTGCATGGACATGAATTTCGGGTGGATCTCTGATATCCTTTGTGGCACCATATTTTTGTACTCAACAACAATGTCACGTCCTTCACTCTCTCCAGTTGGATCTCTTACTACCAATGCTGCAACTTCAGATGCGGATGGAAGGTTGTGTGTTCCGTTCCTTTTTCCTAGTATCCGAAGTGTGTAATCATGGTAGTCTCCTTCTTGGAATCTATCTCTTGCCATTCTGAATGTTTTTGCGAGGATGTTGTTGTCGTCAAGCATTATTTGCAATTCTTTGACAATGTTGGGGTCCACTGTTGATTTATTATCATTGCATCTTGACGCACTTATCCTGTTTGCCACCTCATTTTCAGTATTATAGATGTACAGCTGTGCAAACCGAGGTTTGTCTGTACCTTCAGGTAAAAGAGTTCCGATGTGGTGGTAGTTCTGTCCATGCAAACGAAAAACATAAGGTCCTTTGTGAGTGTTTATTTCCTTGTCCACAACTCCTCCCATGGATGTGAATGAAAACATTGAGTTGTATGACCTTATATTTTCTTTGAAGTTTACTGAATCCTGTCCTTCACTTCTTAAGAGGTTTCTGAGGTATGGTGGAGGCTCTCTTAGTGGTGGCAGATCGATTTTTCCCTGTTTGCAGCATATTCCAAAAGAGGGTGTCTTTGTTCCTTTGTTTGAATTTAATCTTTCTTCACACCATAGCAATGCTTTGCAATACTGGCATTTGTATGTTGGCCTTCCGAAGTTCCATGCCTTTCTATTAGCACTTGTCGAGGTTGTGGTTCTGTTGTTGTCTCCAACATTGATTCTAATGTTGTTTTTGTTGCTTCCGCTTCTTGCACACTTCAATTCCTTATCTTCTTCAGCACTATCCTTTCTCAATCGTTTAGGAGCCTCTGTGTTCGTATTTCTTCTTCCCTCTCCAGTCCTTGTCTGCTTTGTGCTCCTTGAGTTTAGAGGTTGTTCTTCCTTTCTTTTTGTATGATGAGCTGCTGGGGCTGACGTATGCTGGACTGTCATCTCTGCAAATGTGATTTTGTCAGTGACGTATAGAGTTTTCTTAATATAGTATCATGTACTATGCTTTATGTTGTACTCCCTCGATAACTTAATGAGACGTTTTTTTGACACTATCAAAAAATGTCTTATATTAAGTTACAGAGGGAGTACTTAATAATGTTTTGCCATTGCAGACATGAAAGTGCATTTGGAGATATGATGAAGAGACTAATAAGGTGTCACATAAAGTACATTTATCTGGTATGACGGCACTATAAATCAACAATTGTTCAATAGGTGTCATGGTAGTGTCAGGATGCATTAAAAACATGCTTTACAGTTTAGTATCAGAAGAGTTTTGACATAGAATATTAGAAGGAAGGTTGAGCTGAGATCAAAATGCCGACACACATGTGAGGAATTGCATGTGGATATTACCTGGTGTTGATGTTGTGTCTTCAATTTGGTGGACGTTTCTTTGCGCCTTCGATTGTTTGGGCGTCGCGGGCGTATATTGGATGCAAGTTGCTGGATTTGTTGACATGCCTTCGATTTGTCGGCCATCTCGTGTGTTCGATTGTCTCGGCATCTTGAAAAAGGAGCTATTGTGAGAAAATGCAGCATGGGTCAGACCCAAGAGTTTAATCATAAATATCATCTTATAAAATCATGGTTGAATGATGATTATGTGATGTAAGTAGTGACCATACGTCTTGTTTGTTCTCCGAGACTATGATCTGACTGTTTGACTAATGTATCTTGAAGAAGGGACTAGTATTGTGTGATTATCTCAGGATAAAAGTAATTTTCTAGAAATATGTTCAATGTTAAGGAAGTTAAAATAATGCGCAGATTATAAAACGAGGAAATATGTAATACCCTGATGCCTTTGCCTGTTTAGTCATCAAAGAACTGTTGAATCGGTGAGTTGCTTTGAATTCGAGAAAATGCATCAATCGGCGATGAGTTTATTTTTTTTGAAAGATCCAGCATGTTGCTGGCTCACATTGATCATAAGCAGGAAGCAATGGAAAAGAAATACATGGTGAGGATCCTAAGATCAAAAGAGAATAAAATGGTGAGAAAACACAAAAAAGAGGGCAGGTGGTTCTGCAAAGGGCAGCTCTAGGCATTGGGCTCCTGCCTGTCTCCACAGTTGTACTTGTGCACAAATGGCGGCCACCACATCCTTTCTCTTTGCTAGCTTCCCTCTGAAAGTGCAATGGTTTCGTTCCATCCATAATTCCCATAGTACCATAATGATCAGTGCCTTGATCCCCTTCCTGTCCAGTCCTTTGGTGCCCATGACCATTCTTTCTGCTATATCCAAAGACTTGTGCAGACCATCCCAGCTAGAGGGGTGAAGTGCCTGACAGCCCGACCATGTTGCAACTTTGGGCCAGATTTGTTTGGCAAAATCACAATGCCAGAACAGATGTACCGAGGATTCTATTTGCCTAATGCACACTTGACAAAAGTAGTTGTTCTGCCAGCCACGTCATTGCATCACAATCTGTCGAGGTGGAGTAGCCAGGTGAAAATTTTCAGCTGCCCAAGTGTCCCAGAACAAACTTTTGAAGGTCGTCTTGCAGGAACCATTGAACTGAGCCCTATAAGCCGATGTTGTTGTGTATTGCCCGCTGGCCTCAAGATTCCATCTGATCTCATCTTGCACCCCCTGCCTAAGGTTGCCCACTGCCCCTCTAATTTTTCTAGCCATCATCAGGAAGTCATTTTGATCAAAAAGAAAAAAACATCAGGAATTCATGAAGAAAGTATGATGTGTTTCCATGGGCAAGATCATTAATCCAAGTATCATTTGCAATTGCTGCACTGACTATTCCTGCGCCCAAAGGAAACGCCTTCTTGATCTGTCAACTCCTTCGAGAAATTTCTTGGGTACTCTCAATGTCATTAGGGCAAAGGTAGGGAGCGAGCTCAAGACTGAGCGAACAAGGACCCGACGGCCAGCAATGGACATCAGCTTGCCCTTCCACCTTGCCAGGCGAGCACGGATGCGATCAAGGATGAACTGAAGGTGCACCATCCGAAGCCTTGTGAGCAGTGGCGGAGCCAGGATTGGTTGACGCCCCAGACGAGAAACTAAGTGTAAAAAAATCCAGTTTCAAGCATAGTTTTAAATAGCCGGCTATAGCCCCGCTATAGCTCCGCTATAGCTGTTTGACCATGTTGTCGCTAAATGATTTTATGTACAATTTGCCGCTATAGTCTCGCTATAGCTCAGCTATAGCTGTTTTTAAGGGTCGCCGCTATATGCCATAGCCCGCTATTTAAAACATTGGTTTCAAGGCATATAAAGTCAAGTTATAACTAATAAAAATCCAAACACAATGTTCAATGGCGGTATTTGTTCATTCACAGTTTAACTAATAAAGTAAGACATGTTAAAAGACAATATCTAGCATATAAATGATACAAAAGATGGTACCAAATCAAAGGATTGATTCATACGAGCCTCCTATGACTGCATGTTCAATAAAGAAAGACATATGATGTCTCTCCTCCAAGGGTGACTAGGGTTCCTGCCGCCTGGCAGCGGCGGCGGCGCCATTCTGCCTCGTCCCCTGTGGCTTTAGGTCCATGGGGCGTGGTGGATCCCGGCCCTTGCCGGCGGGAGGACTCTGTTCTTAGACATTTATTTGAGTTTTTTTGGGCTTATGTCCTACTCAGGAAGGCGAGATGGTGGCGTCTCCCTCAAGATGGAATCAGGTTCTCCCTGCCTAACCCCCATCCTGATGGTGCGTCTAGCATTGTCGGATAGGGTGTGGAGGTGTTTCTTCAGCAGATCTCACACAATTCAGTCGGTGGTTGTATTTGATGCGCTTGTCTTATAAGGCCTTAGTACGACGACTTCCGACTATCTACTACATGCCAGCTCCGGCGAGGGAGGGCGATGACGACGGCACGATTTTGGCTCGCTTCAGTGCTTGTAGTCGTCGTTAGGTGGTTTATGAACTTGAATGTAAGTTTTATTATTTTTAGTGTTCATTGTACTGCTATATTTGAAGATGAATAGATTAAAAGTTTTCCGGCAAAAAAATTATAAATTTTGAACTACAAATCAGTGCATTCAAGTATTTTTTTTAAAACTTAGCAGGTTTAATAACAAATGCAAAATGTGAATTACTAAATCGGATTCCACATTTATCTTCTCTGCAGAACAACAAAAGTAAGTAAAACAATATAAAAAGGGAAAGAATTAAAGATCATGTTTGAATCAAGCCTCAAATAGTGACAACTAGCAAGAGAAATTCCCTGCAAAAGAACTAGCACGAGAAAATGGGATTTGAAAACAGTGGCAACTAGCAAGAGAAATCTCTTCATCAACTAGCCTAAGATGGGTCATCTTCCTTTTCTAGACAAAAAGACTCCCGTACGCAACACACTAGCAGCTCAGGCTTTTGCGGAAAGTCCTTTCTCAGCCCGAGCTCAAATGAGCTCGGGTGAACAGTAAAATCAAAAAATATTTTAAAAATGTTCAAAAAATTCTGAATTTTTTTTGTGGTAAAAATTGACAAATATTTTAACTGCTTGCAAAATTTCATCTTCATATCATATTTGTACAAGGCGTGGCAAAAAAAAAATCAATGCTCCAAAATGCTTTGAAAGTAGCATTTTCAGAGCATCCATTTTGTTTTTTTTTGTACGCCTTCCACGAATGTGATCTGAAGATGAAATTTTGCAAGCAGTTAGAACATTTGTCAAAGTTTATCACAAAAAAATTTCAGATTTTTTTGAACACTTTTAAAATGTTTTTTGATTTTACTGTTCATTTGAGCTCGGGTGTAGATAGCGGAAAGTCCTTTCTCAGCCCGAGCTCAAATGAGCTCGGGCTTTTGTGTCTTTCTTGTTCTCATTCACTTTTTTATTAATTGAAGTGGGCTGCGCCACAGGCCAGTGTTTTGTTCAATGGCCCGGCAAGAGGGGTAGGAAGTGGGCTGCGGCCCCAGACCAGTTTTTTTCTCTCTAGATATATAGGCTGAGAAATTTCTCATGCCCCAGGCCATTGCCTGGGCTGCCTGGGGGCCAGATCCGCCCATGCTTGTGAGGGTGATCGGCAACCCAAGATGGGTCATTGGAAAACTGGTGATCTAACCTCAAAGCTCTGAAGAACTTGCTGCATATTGATCTCCTCAGGTCTGATGAGTGTAGTTGTTGATTTCTGAAAGTTTATTTTGAGGCCCGTCGCCATACCAAAATTTTGGATGATCTCCATCAGGACCTCAATCTCCTGTTGCATGGGGTTTGCTAAAATGACCGGCGCCATCTGCATATAGACTGATCCGTAGCTTGATATCCCTGCCAGGCAGTGGCTGAATCATCTCTTGCTCTGTTGCGGTTTGTAGTAAGCGGTGGAGGGGGTCAATGGCAATGATAAAGAGCAGGGGGGCAAGGAATGATAAAGAGCAGGTGAATCATCTCTTGCTCTGTTGCGGCTTGTAGTAGGCGGTGGAGGGGGT
>NC_057797.1:514860703-514878547 GCF_018294505.1 Triticum aestivum | reverse complement strand
GGGGGGGGCAAGGAATGATAAAGAGCAGGGGGGCAAGGGGTACCATCCGCTACTGCTATTCTCACCATGCCCGACAACTGTTCGATGGATCGCCGGAGTTGAAAATAGTTGTCCCGTCTTCTTTCTAGCAATGGATTCCGATTTGGAGTACATATACAAGAAGTATGTTGAGTCGTCCGACGGCTCGTCGAATGAGGAGGAGTACTCTGCTGAGAAGGTGATGATGCAGGAAGCCCTTGAAGACGCGGAGCATGCTCTCAATTTCAAGGGCTCAATCAAGGGTCATCGAGTGCTCAACCACAACAGGGCGCATATGCATTTGACACTGATGGCCGACTACTTTGCCCCCGATGCACTATTTGCTAACCATTTTCGCCGCCGTTCTCGGATGCGCAAGACTGTCTTTGATCGTTCGTACCATGGCGCCCGCTTCTACGATGACTACTTCATCCTGAAGAAGGACGCCGCGAGAATGGTTGGCTTCTATGGTTACTAGATGATGTGTCCACTGATGCATTAGCAAAATTTGATCAAGCCATAGATTCTAATATTTTAATGGTGGGTACAATTGCACTTAAAATACAGTCATCGAAACCTAAGCCGGACGAGGTTAAACCTAATTTTAGGACTCCGCCGCGTCAGGTTATGCTTGGATCATTATCATTCCAAGTCTGATCGGAGTTGAGGCGTCCAGGAGCAACACATCACGTCATGTGCGTTCAAATTCCTGATGTGATATACGTGGAGTTAAATCAAGGCACTAACGTACAAGACAAATCAACATGGATCAGGAAGTCAGATTATGTGTCGTGTCCTATTATGCAAGTAGTACTAGTTGGTACGTGAGAGTTTTTTTTTCTTTAAGGTTTAAAATAGGAAGCCAAGTTGAATTAGGAAAGTAATACTAGTTTAGGACGGTTTGGGGTCAGGTTGACGTCGCCTATAAAACAGGCCGGCTTCGGCCAACGTAAGGGGGAGTTTTTTTTGGTTTTGGTCGTCAGATTTTGTATCGCTCGGGAGTTGAATAAAAAAAGTCAGAAAACGTCCTGTGATGGGGGACACCAAATATCGTCTTTGTTGCTGATCCGTGAGGATTTTATTGCTGCTGTGCGTGGAGTCGATTCAATCTACTTGACGCAAGTTTTCGATCTTACGGTCTTGCATCTTCGCTCGGCCGGAATTTCTTGTTGCTGCTAGTATCGTGAAAGATCAGGCCGACGAACGACTCGCCATCTAGTCGAGTCCACATCAAGTGCTATTCAGAGCTAAGGTTGTTCACGGTATTGTGTTGATTAAGATGTCGACCTCGGTCAACAAGGAAGACGAGGTTGTTGCTAATTCTCAGGAAATTGTACGTCCAGTGTACGCGGATGATATTCCTCAAAATATTCGGGATGGTTTTGACCACACATGCAACTACATCAAGCAATGTCATGATGCGCTCGGCAAAAGGATAGATGTCCTGATCACTCGGTTTGATGGTTTGGCAGACATCATCAATATGCCGGCATCGAATTCTGCACCACCACAGACTGCTCCGGCTACTCCACTGCATTATGCACCACCAGCTCGCGATGGACATACCGGCGTGCATGATCGCCGTTTGGCGGCACACCCTCATGTTGGAGATGATGGTTTCTATGATGGCATTGACCATGCGGGGTACGCGCCACGACCACGACACTATGAGCCTCGTCCCGAAACATCCGTTCGTGGTGGAGTGCATGACCGAGTTGGTCAAGCTGTACGTGTGCCTTTGGATGATGGAATTGGGCGCATAAAAATTTCAATCCCTTCGTTCTCCGGCAAGTGCGAACCAGAAGGCTATTTGGAGTGGGAGATGCGTGTTGATCAAATTTTTGATGCCCATCATTATAGCGAGGAGAAGAAAGTTCAACTTGCTGGAATTGAGTTCACCGGATACGCGCTAATTTGGTGGAATCAAATTTGTCGTTCAAGACATCGGCCGACGACTTGGCGAGGTATGAAAGAATTCATGAGGCGACGTTTTGTTCCTGAGCACTATAAAAAAGATATGTACAACAAGTTGCAGCGGCTCTCTCAAGGTAATATGAGTGTTGATGAATATTACAAGGAGATGGAATTGCTTATGATACGTACAGGGACAACGGAGGATCCGGAGGCGACTATGGCTCGTTTCTTTAACGGGCTAAATATCGAGGTGCAGGATCGTGTTGAGATGGTGGTCTACTACAACATACAAGATCTTGTGCACCAAGCTGTGCGTACGGAACAACAGATTAAGCGACGCCAAGTCAACATTGTTCCCACTACCACTTTGAACACATGGCGACGCTCGCAGTATAAGAGTGAGGATGTCGGTCCTAACTCCAGGGCGACATCATCAAATCGCTCTCATGGTTCCGTGCAAAAGGATGCTTCAAAATCAGGACTGTCGATGGTTGATTCTAGTGCACAGTCGACCGGACGCACTAGTGACATAGAGTGTTTCAAGTGTGGAGGAAGGGGACATATGAAGCGTGAATGTCCTAAAGAGAAAAGAGTGTTGCTCACGAGAGATGGCTATGCATCCGCTAGTGATGAAGAGGCAGTTTCTGACACTTATGGTGAAAAATCTGAAGATGTTGAAGATGTGGTTGCGAGTTTTGAAGCTGCTGAATCATATCCGTCTTTGATGGTGCAACGGGTGCAAGAAGATCGCATTGAGGATAAGGGGCAGCGATGGAATATTTTTCAAACTCAATGCAAAATCAACAACACTAATTGTAAGTTGATCATAGATGGAGGAAGCTACACCAACGCGGTTAGCAAGGACTTGGTGGATGCTTTAGCTTTGCCTACCTGGAAGCACCCACAACCCCACTGCGTCGAATGGTTATATCAGTCGGGGAAACTGAAAGTTACTCACAAGGTGCGTCTCAACTTTTCGGTTGGTAACTATACTGATACAGTGATTTGTGATGTATTGCCGATGGATGCATGTCACTTATTGTTGGGGAGACCGTGGCAATATGACCATCATGCCACACATGAGGGACGGTCCAATACATACTCTTTTTGGAAAGCAGGAAGACGACATGTTCTGCAATCTATGTTTATGGCAGAAATCATGGTGGACACAACTGCTTCACTGAAGAAGTCTATGAAATCTACCGCAAAACCGAGGACAGTTTTGTTTCAAGGAGGAGGGGATGATGTGTCCACTGATGCATTAGCAAAATTTGATCAAGCCATAGATTCTAATATTTTAATGGTGGGTACAATTGCACTCAAAATACAGTCATCGGAACCTAAGCCGGACGAGGTTAAACCTAATTTTAGGACTCCGCCGCGTCAGGTTATGCTTGGATCATTATCATTCCAAGTCTGATCGGAGTTGAGGCGTCCAGGAGCAACACATCACGTCATGTGCGTTCAAATTCCTGATGTGATATACGTGGAGTTAAATCAAGGCACTAACGTACAAGACAAATCAACATGGATCAGGAAGCCAGATTATGTGTCGTGTCCTATTATGCAAGTAGTACTAGTTGGTACGTGAGAGTTTTTTTTTCTTTAAGGTTTAAAATAGGAAGCCAAGTTGAATTAGGAAAGTAATACTAGTTTAGGACGGTTTGGGGTCAGGTTGACATCGCCTATAAAACAGGCCGGCTTCGGCCAACGTAAGGGGGAGTTTTTTTGGTTTTGGTCGTCAGATTTTGTATCGCTCGGGAGTTGAATAAAAAAAGTCAGAAAACGTCCTGTGATGGGGGACACCAAATATCGTCTTTGTTGCTGATCCGTGAGGATTTTGTTGTTGCTGTGCGTGGAGTCGATTCAATCTACTTGACGCAAGTTTTCGATCTTACGGTCTTGCATCTTCGCTCGACCGGAATTTCTTGTTGCTGCTAGTATCGTGAAAGATCAGGCCGACGAACGACTCGCCATCTAGTCGAGTCCACATCACTAGAAGTGCACGCCCGTACTCCGGATGCTTGCATATGGCACGGCCGCTGATTCGTGGGACGAGTACCTACGGATATCTGAGAGCACATGCGGAGATGCCATGGTCAAGTTTGCAACTGCCGTGGTCAAGGTGTTCGGACCTCAGTACCAGAGAGAACCAACTGTGGCAGACATTGAGAGGCTCTTGGCAATCTCAGAAGCAAGAGAAAATGGAAGAACTACCCGAAGGCTTTACAAGGGCAACATCAAGGTCATTTTAAGAAGCCCATCATCATTTTTGAAGCAGTTGCATCACAAGATCTTTGGATTTGCCATGCTTTCTTCGGAATGTCCGGGTCTCACAATGACATCAATGTGCTGCAACAATCACCGTTGTTTGTGAGGTTGACTGAAGGAAAAGCTCCTCCTTGCCACCATACTATCAATGGACATGAGTACAACATTGGCTACTATCTAGTTGACGGTAGCTAACCTCCATGGGCTACCTTTGTCAGCAACATCTCAAGCCCAGTTGGCCAGAAAAAGGCTCACTTTGCCGAAAGACAAAAGGTGGCTAGAAAGAATGTCGAGAGGTCATTTGGAGTTCCGCAAGCCCGTTTTGCAGTTGTTCGTGGACCTACTAAACAATGGGATCCGGAAACCTTGTGGGAGGTGATGACATGTTGTTTGATCATGCACAATATGATCGTCGAGGATGAGAGTGACGATGTCGCGGCAACTCTAGAATTTGAGAACATGGGTGATCCTATCAACTTTCGAACCAGAATCCAACCACATTTGAGGAGTTTATTTAAATGCATCAACAAATTCGGCATCGACCAACTCATGAACAGCTGAAGGAAAATCTGATTAAGTATCAGTGGGCGGCGAAAGGGGAGAACAATGTTGGGATGTAATATTTGAACTTCTTTTAAATTTAAACTAGTGCTGCATGCGCCTATTTGATCGTGCAGACTTGATTTTTTATTTAAGAAAGACTGGATGTATACGGCTACGGTTGGATGACGTCCTCTCACATCCGTGTCCATGGACGAATGCGGAGGAAATTTGCGGGTCACAGTTGGAGATGCCCTAACCTTGCCCAATATAAAATACACACAGTTGCTAGTTATGTTGCCTGAGTTTTTTTTTGCGTGCATTACTTGCCTTTTTTTTTGACTTCATTACTTTCACATCTACTAAAATATTAGCCGTTGATAAACCTTAGTTTTAGTGTACAATTATATAATAGATAGATATCCCCGAAAAAAAATTAGATAGATTCAACCTTTTAGTAAAAAAATAGCGTATGCGAGCATCGGAAGCTCTTCCTCCTACATCGTGGACATAATAAAAACTGCACGCATAATTTGATGGAGGAGTTTAGTTTGAAGAGTTTATCAGTTTGGGAATTCGAGGATGGAGTCTAAACATGGACAATAGTTGAGAGAAACAAAATAGACACCTTCGTAAAACGAAATCACTAGTGGTTGCTGGTTAGTCGCTGTATAAGACAGATGCAAACACATGTTTCAGCAAGTATCTGGACTTGTGGAGTAGGAGTAGGAATGTAGTAGGATTTAGGGGTACCAGTACACATTGGATCCGACATAGTGATAGGGCCGGGCTAGTACAAGAAGATCACAGAAGCAACTTTCACCGGAATCTGACTAAGGCTTGGACGGGTGCGACGGCGGGACGCCACAGAGCTCAGGGGATGTGACATTCCCGCGCGCCGCGCCTGTGCGCACTCTGCTCCGCGCGAAGAGGAACCCGACGGCGTGGCCGGCGACTGCCGCGAGGAGGACGCCGACGTTGAACGACATGACGGCCAGCATCACCAGGTAGGCCATCCCCATCCTGGCGGCGTGCACCGCCGTCAGCAGCGCCGCAGATGCCGCCGTGGCCGGGGCGCCGTCCTCGCCGCGGCGGGCGAGGCGGCGCGAGAGCAGGGCGAGGGCCTCTGTGAGCGCGGCGAGGGCGAGCACGAAGAGGAGGCAGAGGAGGTACATCCCGGCGCCGCGCTCCCCCGGCCAGCCCGGGAAGAGGACCACCGCGCGGTCGCCCCAGAAGAAGGTCATGTGCATCATCCCCATCATTGTGTGCGGCGCCGCCGCCTTCGTGGCGGCGTGGTCGGCCGGCGGTGGCGGCATCGGCATCGCTCCCATGCCGCCGGCGTCGCCGCTCATGTCCCTCATTGCTGGATGTTTCTTGGGTTCCTAGCGAGGCGGGCAGAGCAGGGAAGGGGAGGCGCTGGGGCAGCGGGATGTAGCGCAGATATAACGTGACCGGTGGCGCGGAGGAAACTTACTAAAATCAGGAGAAGCGCAGGGCAGCGCGGTGGGAGCAGCGGAGCACGGAGCTCTGAGCGCCCGTCTCGTGATTGCACTGAGCAACCGAGGAGGGGACCGGCGTCGCCGTTGCTTGTCGTCTGCTCAGCCGCGCGCGCTCGATCGAGACGTTTTGTAGTAGTACGTACGCCGTAGCGGCCACAGATTGGCTCGGCCCAGCATTATTTTCTCAGCATCTCATCTGAGGCGGCGAGGATAGTTTGGTAGAGCTAAGGTTCTGCTACTGTATTGTCAACCCCTACCGGTGGTATTGGTTTCCGTCTGCCAAAATTCCGACTCCGACTACTGGTGTCCGGTGGTTTTGCTGGGGTGCGCATTAGGTTGGCGTGAGAAAAGCATGCCCAACCTGCCAGTCACGCGCGCAGGTGGCGTCGCTAGTGACACCGATCCAACTCTGGAAGCTCTCTCATTTGATGGAATCTCAATCTACTCACCAGGGAGTATTTAATGGGTTTTCCTGTGCAAGCAACAAACACTGCAGTCTGCAGAGCTATAGTGCATACCCTAGGTTTCAGGTCCATTTCGAATATTTTGAATGCCACACCACCGCATTATTGTTCCTTGTTGTGTGTGCCACTGTCACGACATGTTCATACTCCATGTTCATACTAGTATTGACCTAATTTTAAAGAATTATTAGCATCAGAGCATCTACAACCGGACCTCCCAAACTCGTCTCAAATGTCCGGACAAACCATCCAGTCACATTTTTTGATTCAGGCGGACCTCTCAAACGGCCCTCAAACGCCCGGGCTAACCGGCACCCCCCATATTCAGCCCAAATATGGGGCGGATACGAGGGCGTCCGGGCACGCCCATTACGTCGAACTGACGGCGTGGCCCCACACGGACTCGCCAGGAAACCCGACGGTCCGACGGGCGCCTCGACCGTCGCTGCGGTGGGAACGTCGCGTGGCGCCGCTCTGGCTAGCCGGCTATTTAAGCCAGCTGGCGCCCCACAACCCTAACCCAACCCCCTCCCCCCTCTTCGTACCGCCAGTCCGAGCCCATCCACCTCCCCCTCTCCCGCTCCGGCGCTCTGTCCACGCTCCGGCACTCCGCCATGGTCCGTAGCAAGATCACGTACTATGCCATGCTGACGCCGGAGCGCCGCTACGAGATTCAACAGCAGATCCGGGCAAGGGAAGCCGCGTGCGCCGCCCTGATCACTGTCGGGCTTCCTTCAGACTCGCCGGAGCGGGAGGAGGAGGAGCAGTCGGGGGAAGGGGAGTAGAAGGAGATGGCTCCGATGCAGGCGGAGGAGCCGGACCAGTAGATGACGGCCTTCAACATGGAGCAGGCGAAGGCGGACGCCTAGTCTGACGAGATGGCCGAGCAGCAGGCTATCCTAGAGTCTATCCAGGATGAGGCCTATGTGGAGGCCAGCCGGGTGTTCCTCCGGTGGCAGCAGGCGGAGACCGACGCGCTCTTCGACGAGCTCGACGCGGAGATAGAGGCGGAGGAGGCCGGAGCGGAGCCGCCGGAGCTGCACCTGACGCCCATGCTGCCGGAGCCGGGCACGAAGATCGTCAACATTTCCGACGACGAGTAGCTAGGTGATCGACGTAGTACGTAGGTTTATTTTAGTTTGCATGTCTTTGTATGGATTTAAGAATCTAGTATAAGATGTCCGGTTACAACTATGAAAATTTTAAGCATGTCCGGTTACTGCCCGGACGTGTCTGCGAGCGTTTGAAGGTCCAGATTTCCCATATGTGGCTATAGATGCTCTTAGGAGATATCAAGGGCATCTCTAACCGATCTCTTATGATGTATTGCTACCTCAGTTCCTACATAATATAAGTCCTTTTAAAAAATTTAATGCAAACTTACCTAGCAAAATGAGTGATCTACACTCTAAAATACGTCTATATATCTTAAATGTACTCCGTAATAGAATCTCTAAAAAAGCATATATTTAAAGCGGAGGGAGTATAATAGTAAAATTACTGTTTTTCTTCTCTAAATCGTACCTAACCGATCCCTCAAAACTTTAACCGATCCCTCAAAACTTTAGAGAAGCATAATTTTTACTCCAGCCTCCTCTCGATCCGTAAATATACTCGGTTGTAGCCGGCTAGAGTACAAATTGTGTTTGCTTTGAAGGGGCGCTAGGAGGCTGGGCAGCGGCCGGGGCGGACTTGCCATGCCACACCATGCCCGTGATTGTTGCCTTGGCCGCCGGGGTTGCCATGAAGGCCATCGATGCGGCGGCCATGGAGCTTCAATGATGGCATCTACAGATTGATTTTTTTGGATGAAAACCTAGATTCTACCATTTGTGTTTGGATCTATTGACAGTGGCTTTTGACCGCTGCTCTCTTTCTAAAAGCGTTGCTGTTGAAGAACCTCGTCGTTCGTGGTGTCATGAAATGGTTGGTGTTGATATGGTATTTTCTGTAGTTTGCAGATTGTGGATTAGATTGCTTTGCGCCTTTTTTCCTCACTGACACACATAGCTTCGGTCTTATATGACTTTGCTAGCTGTCGGCATGTTTGTGTGTGTTGGTGTTGTTTGTGTGCATTCTAGCTATGCATAGGTCGGTTATGTGCTCATTGTGTTTGTATCCTCACGATGCTCCATTTTGAGTCAATAAAATCCATTGTCGAAAAAAAGAGAGTAGTCAGAAGAGATTAGACGTGGAAATGCCGGAGGTGTTTGTGTTTGCATTTCGGTAACACCTCGAGGTGGAGGCTATCTTAGCCTTATATTCTTTATGCGTATTCGAGAAAAAAGAGTGGAAATGACATCCCAATCCTCTACCTTTCATATGCCTATGATTTGAGAATCATGTAAAAGAAATGAGCCTTTAATAGAAACAACGAGATAAATGAAGCACAAAACAAAAATAAAGTGATAGGACATCTTAATGGAATTTCACATAACATTGCTTACCCTAAATTTTCCTAAGTGGATGATCTGACTAATAATATCTATCAATCCGCAGGAGGTGTAAGATGAATGTATTATCCTCTCAAGCAACCCTGCAATAAGGTACAAGTAGTTTCTTGTATTCCCAACACACCTAATACAGTTGTCAATTGTATAGGTGCACTAGTTTGTCGAAGAGATTGACAGAATGGATGGTAGATAGATAATTTGGCTAATCCAAATTTTTATATTTTTGTGATAATAAAAACACCAAGGTAACAAGAGGTGAAGTTACTGAAACGAGGTTGCAATGGTTGGAAACAAGGCTTAGGGTGCACAGGTTCACTAGTGTCAACAATCAACATGATAACTTCATTAAATACATGATGTAACCTCACAGAGCTCCTTTTTATTGGATCGGTTCCGAATGAGATAACGTAGGTGCACAAATTGTCAACCACCTCAAATTTGTCTTTTTAATCTTATTTTTAGCCACACCCAATGTCACGACAGGAAACCCAAAAGACTATACTATGATAATAGCAAATGATCTTTCATTCTAGCCTTAATTTATTGAGTCACCACAATGTGCCACGGGTGTCTCAAGAAGTTATACTAGATATACATCATGTAATCTCATTAACCCCTAAAGTTCGAGAACATAGCATGAACAAGGCCAAGTCCATAAAGATACTCACCACAAGATGTACACCATACAATTCAACTAATCATCAATGCTCTAGATCATAAGCATGGTGGCAGTTCATATGATCAAGAAAGAGAGGTACATGACACATAACTAATACCACATATATTTAGCCTTGAAGGGGGACCACTCCCGCATCACCATGGAGTGGCAATGGTTGATGTAGAGGTCAAAGACATAGATTACTCCCTCCAGTAGAGTGCCGGATCAAGGCTAAAGAAGATCGCCTTGGGACAGGAAGTTGCGGCGGTATAAAAATCCGTGGGTGTTTTTGGGGTATATATAAGCCATCAAACACTAGAGGTCACCAACGGGAGCCCTAGGATGCCTAGGTGCACTCAGGCCCGGGGCGCCTACATAGGGTGCCTAAGTGCCCTTGGGCCCATTTGGCTGGCTGGTTATGTTGGGGAACGTAGTAATTTCAGAAAAATTCCTACGCACACGCAAGATCATGGTGATGCCTAGCAACGAGAGGGGAGAGTGTCGTCCACGTACCCTCGTAGACCATAAGCGGAAGCGTTATGAGAACGCGGTTGATGTAGTCGTACGTCTTCATGATCCGACCAATCCAAGTACCGAACATACGGCACCTCCGAGTTCAGCACACGTTCAGCTCGGTGACGTCCCACGAACTTTGATCCAGCAGAGCTTCGAGGGAGAGTTCCGTCAGCACGACGGTGATGATGATGCTACCGACACAGGGCTTCGCCTAAGCACCGCTACGATACGACCGAGGTGGATTATGGTGGAGGGGGGCACCGCACACGGCTAAAAGATCAACTGATCAACTTGTGTGTCTTGGGGTGCCCCCTGCCCCCGTATATAAAGGAGCAAGGGGGGAGGCCGGCCGGCCCTAGCAGGACGCGCCAGGAGGAGTCCTACTCCCACCGGGAGTAGGATTCCCCCCTTTCCTAGTTAGACTAGGAGAGAAGGAAGGGGGAGACAGGGAGGAAGGAAAGGGGGGCGCCGCCCCCCTCCTAGACCAATTCGGACTAGAGGGAGAGGGGGCGCGTGGCCTGTCCTGGTCTCCCCTCTCTCTCCACTATGGCCCAATAAGGCCCATACATTTACCGGGGGGTTCCGGTAACCTCTCGGTACTCCGGTAAAATCCCGATTTCACCCGGAATTATTCCGATGTCCAAATATAGGCTTCCAATATATCAATCTTTATGTCTCGACCATTTCGAGACTCCTCATCATGTCCGTGATCATATCTGGGACTCCGAACTACCTTCGGTACATCAAAACATATAAACTCATATTACCGATCGTCACCGAACTTTAAGCGTGCGGACCCTACGGGTTCGAGAACTATGTAGACATGACCGAGACTTGTCTTCGGTCAATAACCAATAGCGGAACCTGGATTCTCATATTGGTTCCTACATATTCTATGAAGATCTTTATCGGTCAAACCGCATAACAACATACGTTGTTCTCTTTGTCACCAGTATGTTACTTGCCCGAGATTCGATCGTCGGTATCCTCATACCTAGTTCAATCTCGTTATCGGCAAGTCTCTTTACTCATTCCGTAATGCATCATCCCTCAACTAACTCATTAGTTACAATGCTTGCAAGGCTTATAGTGATGTGCATTACCGAGAGGTCCCAGAGATACCTCTCCGACAATCGGAGTGACAAATCCTAATCTCGATCTATGCCAATTCAACAAGCACCATCTGAGACACTTGTAGAGCACCTTTATAACCACCCAGTTACATTGTGACATTTGGTAGCACACAAAGTGTTCCTCCGGTACTCGGGAGTTGCATAATCTCATAGTCATAGGAACATGTATAAGTCATGAAGAAAGCAATAGCAACAAACTAAACGATCATCGTGCTAAGCTAACGGAATGGGTCAAGTCAATCACATCATTCTATAATGATGTGATCCCGTTAATCAAATGACAACTCATGTCTATGGTTAGGAAACATAACCATCATTGATTCAACAAGCTAGTCAAGTAGAGGCAAACTAGTGACACTCTGTTTGTCTATGTATTCACACATGTACTAAGTTTCCGGTTAATACAATTCTAGCATGAATAATAAACATTTATCATGATATAAGGAAATATAAATAACAACTTTATTATTGCCTCTAGGGCATATTTCCTTCAGTCTCCCACTTGCACTAGAGTCAATAATCTAGATTACACAGTAATGATTCTAACACCCATGGAGTCTTGGGGCTGATCATGTTTTGCTCGTGAGAGAGGCTTAGTCAATGGGTCTGCAACCTTCAGATCCGTATGTATCTTGCAAATCTCTATGTCTCCCTCCTTGACTTGATCGCGGATGGAATTGAAGCGTCTCTTGATGTGCTTGGTTCTTTTGTGAAATCTGGATTCCTTTGCCAAGGCAATTGCACCAGTATTGTCACAAAAGATTTTCATTGGACCCGATGCACTAGGTATGACACCTAGATCAGATATGAACTCCTTCATCCAGACTCCTTCATTTGCTGCTTCCGAAGCAGCTATGTACTCCGCTTCACACGTAGATCCCGCCACGACGCTTTGCTTAGAACTTTACCAACTGACAGCTCCACCGTTCAATAAAAACACGTATTCGGTTTGTGACTTAGAGTCATCCGGATCAGTGTCAAAGCTTGCATCGACGTAACCATTTACGACGAGCTCTTTGTCACCCCCATAAACGAGAAACGTATCCTTAGTCCTTTTCAGGTATTTCAGGATGTTCTTGACCGATGTCCAGTGATCCACTCCTGGATTACTTTGGTACCTCCCTGCTAAACTAATAGCAAGGCACACATCGGGTCTGGTACACAACATTGCATACATGATAGAGCCTATGGCTGAAGCATAGGGAACATCTTTCATTTTCTCTCTATCTTCTGCAGTGGTCGGGCATTGAGGCTGACTTAACTTCACACCTTGTAACACAGGCAAGAACCCTTTCTTTGCTTGATCCATTTTGAACTTCTTCAAAACTTTATCAAGGTATGTGCTTTGTGAAAGTCCAATTAAGCGTCTTGATCTATCTCTATAGATCTTGATGCCCAATATATAAGCAGCTTCACCGAGGTCTTTCATTGAAAAACTCTTATTCGAGTATCCTTTAATGCTATCCAGAAATTCTATATCATTTCCAATCAATAATATGTCATCCACGTATAATATTAGAAATGCTACAGAGCTCCCACCCACTTTCTTGTAAATACAGGCTTCTCCAAAAGTCTGTATAAAACCATATGCTTTGATCACACTATCAAAATGTTTATTCCAACTCCAAGATGCTTGCACCAGTCCATAGATGGATCGCTGGAGTTTGCACACTTTGTTAGCACCCTTTGGATCGATAAAACCTTCAGGTTGCATCATATACAACTCTTCTTCCAGAAATCCATTCAGGAATGCAGTCTTTACATCCATTTGCCAAATCTCATTATCATAAAATGCGGCAATTGCTAACATGATTCAGACGGACTTAAGCATCGCTACGGGTGAGAAGGTCTCATCATAGTCAACTCCTTGAACTTGTCGAAAACCTTTCGCAACAAGTCGAGCTTTGTAGACAGTAACATTACCATCAGCGTCAGTCTTCTTCTTGAAGATCCATTTATTCTCTATGGCTTGCCGATCATCGGGCAAGTCAACCAAAGTCCATACTTTGTTCTCATACATGGATCCCATCTCAGATTTCATGGCCTCAAGCCATTTTGCGGAATATGGGCTCATCATTGCTTCCTCATAGTTCGTAGGTTCGTCATGGTCAAGTAACATGATTTCCAAAACAGGATTATCGAACCACTCTGGTGCGGATCTTACTCTGGTTGACCTACGAGGTTCGGTACTAACTTGATCTGAAGTTACATGATCTTCATCATTAGCTTCCTCACTAATTGGTGTAGGAGTCGCATGAACAGATTTCTGCGATGAACTACTTTCCAATAAGGGAGCAGGTATAGTTACCTCATCAGGTTCTACTTTCGTCCCACTCACTTCTTTCGATTGAAACTCCTTCTCTAGAAAGGATCCATTCTTAGCAACGAATGTCTTGCCTTCGGATCTGTGATAGAAGGTGTACCCAACAGTCTCCTTTGGGTATCCTATGAAGACACATTTCTCCGATTTGGGTTCGAGCTTATCAGGTTGAAGCTTTTTCACATAAGCATCGTAGCCCCAAACTTTAAGAAACGACAACTTTGGTTTCTTGCCAAACCACAGTTCATAAGGCGTCATCTCAACGGATTTAGATGGTTCCCTATTTAATGTGAATGCAGCCGTCTCTAAAGCATAACCCCAAAACGATAGCGGTAAGTCAGTAAGAGACATCATAGATCGCACCATATCTAGTAAAGTACGATTACGACGTTCAAACACACCATTACGCTGTGGTGTTCCGGGTGGCGTGAGTTGCGAAATTATTCCGCATTTTTTTAAATGAAGACCAAACTTGTAACTCAAATATTCTCCTCCACGATCAGATCGTAGAAACTTTATTTTCTTGTTACGATAATTTTCCACTTCACTCTGAAATTCTTTGAACTTTTCAAATGTTTCAGACTTATGTTTCATCAAGTAGATATACCCATATATGCTCAAATCATCTGTGAATGTGAGAAAATAATGATACCCGCCGCGAGCCTCAACGTTCATCGGACCACATACATTAGTATATATGATTTCCAACAAATCTGTTGCTCGCTCCATAGTTTCGGAGAATGGTGTTTTAGTCATCTTTCCCATGAGGCATGGTTCGCAAGTACCAAGTGATTCATAATCAAGTGATTCCAAAAGTCCATAAGAATGGAGTTTCTTCATGCGCTTTACACCAATATGACCTAAACGGCTGTGCCACAAATAAGTTGCACTATCATTATCAACTCTGCATCTTTTGGCTTCAATATTATGAATATTTGTATCACTACTATCGAGATTCATCAAAAATAGACCACTCTTCAAGGGTGCATGACCATAAAAGATATTACTCATATAAATAGAACAACCATTATTCTCAAATTTAAATGAATAACCATCTCGCATCAAACAAGATCCAGATATAATGTTCACGCTCAACGCTGGCACCAAATAACAATTATTCAGGTCTAAAATTAATCCCGAAGGTAGATGTAGAGGTAGCGTGCCGACCGCGATCACATCGACTTTGGAACCATTTCCCACGTGCATCGTCACCTCGTCCTTAGCCAATATTCGCTTAATCCGTAGCCCTTGTTTTGAGTTGCAAATATTAGCAACGGAACCAGTATCAAATACCCAGGTGCTACTGCGAGCATTAGTAAGGTACACATCAATAACATGTATATCACATATACCTTTGTTCACCTTGCCATCCTTCTTATCCGCCAAATACTTGGGGCAGTTCCGCTTCCAGTGACCGGTCTCTTTGCAGTAGAAGCACTCAGTCTCAGGCTTAGGTCCAGACTTGGGCTTCTTCACTTGAGCAGCAACTTGCTTGCCGTTCTTCTTGAAGTTACCCTTCTTTCCTTTACCCTTTTTCTTGAAACTGGTGGTCTTGTTGACCATCAACACTTGATGCTCCTTCTTGATTTCTACCTCCGCAACCTTTAGCATTGCGAAGAGCTCAGGAATTGTTTTATCCATCCCTTGCATATTATAGTTCATCACGAAGCTCTTGTAGCTTGGTGGCAGTGATTGAAGAATTCTGTCATTGAAACTATCATCCGGAAGATTAACTCCTAGTTGAATCAAGTGATTGTTATACCATACATTTTGAGTATATGCTCACTGACAGAACTATTCTCCTCCATCTTGCAACTATAGAACTTATTGGAGACTTCATATCTCTCAATCTGTGCATTTGCTTGAAATATTAACTTCAACTCCTGGAACATCTCATATGCTGCATGACGTTCAAAACGTCATTGAAGTCCCGGTTCTAAGCCGTAAAGAATGGCACACTGAACTATCGAGTAGTCATCAGATTTGCTCTGCCAGACGTTCATAACATCTGGAGTTGCTCCTACAGCGGGTTTGGCACCCAGCGGTGCTTCTAGGACGTAATTCTTCTGTGCAGCAATGAGGATAATCCTCAAGTTACGGACCCAGTCCATGTAATTGCTACCATCATCTTTCAACTTTGCTTTCTCAAGGAACGCATTAAAATTCAACGGAACAACAGCACAGGCCATCTATCTACAACAACATAGACATGCAAAAATACTATCAGGTACTAAGTTCATGACAAATTATAGTTCAATTAATCAAATTACTTGAGAACTCCCACTTAGATAGACATCCCTCTAATCATCTAAGAGATCACGTGAGCCATATCAACTAAACCATGTCCGATCATCACGTGAGATGGAGTAGTTTTCAATGGTGAACATCACTATGTTGATCATATATACTATATGATTCACGCTCGACCTTTCGGTCTCAGTGTTCCGAGGCCATATCTGCATATGCTAGGCTCGTCAAGTTTAACCCGAGTATTCTGCGTGTGCAAAACTGGCTTGCACCCGTCGTATGTGAACGTAGAGCTTATCACACCCAATCATCACGTGGTGTCTCAGCACGACGAACTGTAGCAACGGTGCATACTCAGGGAGAACACTTATACCTTGAAATTTAGTGAGAGATCATCTTATAATGCTACCATCAATATAAGAAAAATAAGATGCATAAAAGATAAAGATCACATGCAATCAATATAAGTGATATGATATGACCATCAGCATCTTGTGCCTGTGGTCTCCATCTTCAAAGCACCGTCATGATCACCATCGTCACCGGCTTGACACCTTGATCTCTATCGAAGCATCGTTGTCGTCATGCCAACTATTGCCTCCATGACTATCGCTACCGCTTAGTGATAAAGTAAAGCAATTACATGGCGATTGCATTTCATACAATAAAGCGACAACCATATGGCTCCTGCCAGTTGCCGATAACCGTGTTACAAAACATGATCATCTCATACAATAAAATTTAGCATCATGTCTTGATCATATCACATCACAACATGCCCTGCAAAAACAACTTAACATCCTCTACTTTGTTGTTGCAAATTTTACGTGGCTGCTACGGGTTGAGCAAGAACTGTTCTTACCTACGCATCAAAAACCACAACACGGTATAGTGATTGCTTTTTGATCTTCAGAAAGAACCCTGTTCATTGAATCCGATTCAGCTAAAGCTGGAGAAACAGACACCCACTAGCCACCTGTGTGCGAAGCACGTCGGTAGAACCAATCTCGCGTAAGCGTACGCGTAATGTCGATCTGGGCCGCTTCATCCAACAATGCCGCTGAATCAATAATCAACTAGTGACGGCAAGCAATATGTATATACCCACGCCCACAACTCCTTTGTGTTCTACTCGTGCATATAACATCTACGCATAAACTTGGCTCAGATGCCACTGTTGGGGAACGTAGTAATTTCAAAAAAAATCCTATGCACATGCAAGATCATGGTGATGCATAGCAACGAGAGGGGAGAGTGTCGTCCACGTACCCTCGTAGACCGTAAGCGGAAGCGTTATGAGAACGCAGTTGATGTAGTCATACGTCTTCACGATCCGACCAATCCAAGTACCGAACGTACGACACCTTCGAGTTCAGCACACGTTCAGCTTGGTGACGTCCCATGAACTCCGATCCATCAGAGCTTCGAGGGAGAGTTCCGTCAGCACGACGGTGATGATGATGCTACCGACACAGGGGTTCGCCTAAGCACCGCTACGATATGACCGAGGTGGATTATAGTGGAGGGGGGCACCGCACACGGCTAAAAGATCAACCGATCAACTTGTGTGTCTTGGGGTGCCCCCTGCCCCCATATATAAAGGAGCAAGGGGGGAGGCCGGCCGGCCCTAACAGGGCGCGCCAGGAGGAGTCCTACTCCCACCGGGAGTAGGATCCCCCCTTTCCTAGTTGGACTAGGAGAGAAGGAAGGGGGAGAGAGGGAGGAAGGAAAGGGGGCGCCGCCCCCCTATGAGTCCAATTCATACCAGAGGGAGAGGGGGCACGTGGCCTGCCCTGGTCTCCTCTCTCTCT
>NC_057797.1:514842044-514860496 GCF_018294505.1 Triticum aestivum | reverse complement strand
CACCCGGAACTATTCCGATGTCCAAATATAGGCTTCCAATATATAGATCTTTATGTCTCGACCATTTCGAGACTCCTTGTCATGTCCGTGATCATATCCGGGACTCCAAACTACCTTCGGTACATCAAAACATATAAACTCATATTACCGATCGTCACCGAACTTTAAGCGTGCGGACCCTACGGGTTCAAGAACTATGTAGACATGACCGAGACTTGTCTCCGGTCGATAACCAATAGCGGAACCTAGATGCTCATATTGGTTCCTACATATTCTACGAAGATCTTTATCGGTCAAACCGCATAACAACATACGTTGTTCCCTTTGTCATCAGTATGTTACTTGCCCGAGATTCGATCGTCAGTATCCTCATACCTAGTTCAATCTCGTTACCGGCAAGTCTCTTTACTCGTTCCGTAATGCATCATCCCGCAACTAACTCATTAGTTACAATGCTTGCAAGGCTTATAGTGATGTGCATTACCGAGAGGGCCCAGAGATACCTCTCAGACAATCGGAGTGACAAATCCTAATCTCGATCTATGCCAACTCAACAAGCACCATCCGAGACACCTGCAGAGCATCTTTATAATCACCCAGTTACGTTGTGACGTTTGGTAGCACACAAAGTGTTCCTTCGCTACTCGGGAGTTGCATAATCTCATAGTCATAGGAACATGTATAAGTCATGAAGAAAGCAATAGCAACAAACTAAATGATCATCGTGCTAAGCTAACGGAATAGATCAAGTCAATCACAACATTCTCTAATGATGTGATCTCGTTAATCAAATGACAACTCATGTCTATGGTTAGGAAACATAACCATCATTGATTCAACGAGCTAGTCAAGTAGAGGCAAACTAGTGACACTCTGTTTTTCTATGTATTCACACATGTACTAAGTTTCCGGTTAATACAATTCTAGAATGAATAATAAACATTTATCATGATATAAGGAAAAATAAATAACAATTTTATTATTGCCTATAGGGCATATTTCCTTCAGGTTATGCCTAGGAAGACCCTCATGACTTGAAACTTCTCATATGTTTTCTGGATTTTCCTGAAAGTTTAAATACCTATTTCCCCTAAAAACACAAACACTGGCAAACAAAAAACAACACTAGACACTTTATTAATATGTTAGTCCAAATAAACTTCAAAACTTCGAAAAAAATGATGGATAAAAGGGCATGGAACATACAAAACTTATAAATAAGTTGGCGACACATCACCCGCCACCTGTCCTCGATCAACCAATACATCTCAAACCTTCATTTGGAAGGGTCAATCTTTTTCATGTTCCCGCCTTTGGCGTTATTGATGGCATGTCCGAGGTCAAGATGTCCTTCTATGAAGACAAGACTAAGGCTAGCCAATCGCCCAAGCTACCTTCCTCTGTGCTTGATATTTCACCCTCTCTAGAGCAGGGAAATACCAACACAATACGAACATAGTTATTTGTAGATAGTTGAGGAAAAAATTCCTTCAAATGGTCCGCTTAAATTCTGGGCTATAGTTGAAAACCGGGAAGGCAGTCTGGCCATTGACCAAAAAACCCAGGAACCGACGCCTTGACCGATTTTAAAGGCGTGTTGGTCTTTTATCTAATAAATCATAAAAAGGCGGATTAAAAAAGAATCGAACACCTAGCCTAGAGGCAAGGCATGGTAAAGGCCCAATAACTAACTAGTCTAGTATAGGCATCATGTACAAGATTAGTAGACTGACTTCTGCTTGCATCTACTACTATTACTCCACACATCGACCGCTATCTAGAATGCATCTAGTGTATTAAGTTCATGGAGAAATGGAGTAATGCAATAAGAATGATGACATGATGTAGACAAGATCTATTTATATAGAAATAGACCCCATCTTGTTATCCTTAATAGCAACGATACATACGTGTCGGTTCCCCTTCTGTCATTGGGATCAAGCACCATAAGACCGAACCCATCACAAAGCACCTCTTCGCATGGCAAGAAAAATCAATCTAGTTGGCCTAACTAAACCAAAGATTCGAAGAAGAAATACGAGACTATAATTAATCATGCATATAAGAGATCAAAGAACTCAAATAACTTTCATGGATAAAACATAGATCTAATCATAAACTCAAAGTTCATCGGATCCCAACAAACACACCGCAAAAAGAGTTACATCAAATAGATCTCCAAGAGACCATTGTATTGAGAATCAAAAGAGAGAGAGACAGGAAGCCATCTAGCTACTAACTACGGACCCGTAGGTCTACAATGAACTACTCATGCATCATCGAAGAGGCACCAATGAGGACGATGAACCCCTCCGTGATGGTGTCTAGATTGGATCAGGTGGTTCTGGAAGTTGCAGAGGCTGGAATTGATTTTCGTTAACTCCCCTAGGGTTTCTGGAATATTGGGGTATTTATAGAGCAAAGAGGCAGTGCGGGAGGCCACCGAGGTGGGCACAACCTACCTAGGCACGGCTGGGCCCCCAGGCACGCCCTGGTGGGTTGTGCTCCACTCGGAGTACCCCTCAGGTACTTTCTTGGCCCATCTGGTGTTTTCTAGTCCAGAAAAAATCCACAAAAAGTTTCGCTGCATTTGGACTCCATTTGATATTGATTTCCTGCGATGTAAAAAACAAGCAGAAAGCAACAATTGGCACTGGGCACTATGTCAATAGGTTAGTCCCAAAAAAATGATATAGAGTTGCTATAAAATTATTGTAAAACATCCAAGAATGATAATATAACAACATGGAACAATAAAAAATTATAGATACGTTGGAGACGTATCAACATCCCCAAGCTTAATTCATGCTCGTCCTCGAGTAGGTAAATGATAAAAACAGAATTTTTGATGTGGAATGCTGCCTAACATGTTCATCACATATTCTTTTGTTTGTAGCATGGACATTTGGACTTTTATATGGTTCAAAGAAATATTCTAGTTTTGACATGAGGACTTTAATACTCAAGCATATCAACAAGCAACCATGTCTTTAAAATATCAACACTAAAGCAAGTTATCCCTAGCCCATTATGCTCAATCATTGATCCATTCATGAAACACACTCACATATTAGCTACACCCAATGCTCAAGTATGATCATAGTGCCCCTTAGTTGGTGATTTATAAGAGAAGCTGGAGACTCAAGTAAAAATTCATTTTTCATTTCAGGACTGGGCATCCCTAATACCTTTGCCATACTCTCGTGCAATGACAAGTGAATAAACACTCATCTTGAGAATAACACATCTAGCATGGAAATATATTAGCCACCCCCTACCGTTTCATGAGCGGTACAAGCACAGAAAAGAGAAATTTATTTTGGAAATTAGAGATGGCACATACAAATTTGCTTAGAACGGCAAAAGAATAGCACATATAGGTAGGTATAGTGGACTCATATGGCAAAACTGGTTTAAAGGATTTTGGATGCACAAGTAGTGATCATACTTAGTGCAGATGAAGGCTAGCAAAAGATTGAGAAGCATCCAACCAAGAAAGGAAAAATCTCATAAGCGAGCAATAAGCATAACTAACACCGAATAATGCACAACAAGTAGGATGTAATTTCATTGCATAACTATTGACTTTCGTGCTTGCATAGGGAATCACAAACCTTAACACCAATATTCTTACTAAAGCATAATTACTCATCAACATGACTCACATATCATACCATCATATCTCAAAACTATTACAGGGAATCAAGTTTATTTTGTCCAATGATCTTCATGAAAGTTTTTATTATATCCCCCTTGGATATCTATCACTTTGGGACTAACTTCATATGTTGCTTTTGATAGCTCAAACAAATCTAAGTGAAGAAAATGAGCATAAAAATTTTCTTCTCTCAAAATAATTTAAGCGAAGCAAGAAAAAATTTATTTAATTTTTTTACTAACTCTCAAATAAATCTAAGTGAAGCATGAGAGCATTTCTTCAAAAATACTAAAGCACACCATGCTCAAAAGATATAAGTGAAGCACTAGAGCAATTCCATAGCTCATAAAAATTTAAGTGAAGCATAGAGAGCAATTCTAACAAGTCATAGCATAATTTTGGCTCTCTCAAATAGGTGTGTCCAGCAAGGATTCATTACTTAAAATAAAAATCAAAACAAGCAAAGACTCATATCATACAAGACGCTCCAAGCAAACCTCATAATATGTGACAAATAAAAATATAGCTCTGAGTAAAATACCGATGGTTGTTAGAAAAAAGAGGGGATGCCACTCGGGCATCCCCAAGCTTAGTTGCTTGCTTCTCTTTGGATAATAGCTTGGGATTCCATGGGCATCCCCAAGCTTAGGCTCTTCTTACTCCTTATTCCTTCATCCATCGTAATATCACCCAAAATTTGAAAACTTCAATCACACAAAACTCAACAAAACCTTCGTGAGATCCATTAGTATAAGAAAGCAAATCACTACTATAAGTACTATTGCAACCCTATTAATATTTTATTTTTGCATTATATCTACTGTATTCCAAATTTTCCATGGCAAAAACTCTTCAAAGAAAACCATAGAATCATCAAAACAAGCGCATAACACAAAGAAAACAGAATCTGTCAAAAACAGAACAGTCTGTAGCAATCTGATATTGAAAATACTTCTTTAACTCCACAAATTCTGAACAATTAGGACAATGTGAGAAATTTGTATATTAATGTTCTGCAAAAATAATCAGTATTTTATCACGCTTCTGTTAAAAATGAAAATTATTTTCGTGAGCAAAAAATTTCTGTTTTTCAGCAAGTTCAAATCAACTATCACCCAACATGACCCCAAAGGCTTTGCTTGGCATAAACACTAATTAAAACATAAAAAACACAATCATAACAGTAGCATAATTGTGCAAACACTCAAGAACAGAAAGAAAAGAGACAAAAATAATTTTTATTCATTGGGTTGTCTCCCAACAAGCGCTATCGTTTTACACCCCTAGCTGGCATAAAACAAAGGATCTAAGTATTGTCATCTTTAGTTCTAGATCCATATGATGCCCTCATGATTGATTCATATTGTGGCTTAATTCAAGTTCTATGGAAGTGTTCCATACTCTTACTTAGTGGAATTGAAATTTAATATTGCCTTCTTTCATATCAATCACGACACCAATAGTACGTAAAAATGGTCTACCAAGAATAATTGGACAAGACGAATTGCAATCAATATCAAGAACAATAATATCTATGGGAAAATAATTCCTATTTGCAAGAATAAGAACATCATTGATTCTTCCCATAGGCTTTTTAATAGTGGAATCCGCCAAGTGCAAATTTAAAGAACATTTTTCAATATCGGTAAGACCAAGCACATCACATAAAGTTTTCGGAATTGTAGAAACACTAGCACCCAAGTCACATAAATAAAAACACTCATAATTTTCAATATTGACTTTGATAGTAGGTTCCCATTCATCATGTAATTTTCTAGGAATTGAAACCTCTAATTCCAACTTTTCTTCTAAAGCTTTCATCATAGCATCAACAATATGTTTAGTAAAAGCTTTGTTTTGTTCATAAGCATGGGGTGAATTTATCATGAATTGTAACAAATAAATACAATCAATCAAACACCAACTATCATAATTAAGTCTTTATAATCCAAAAGAGTGGGCACATCACTAGTTAAAGTTTTGACCTCTTCAAACCCACGTTTATCAATTTTCTCAACAAGATTTTCACCCTCCGAATTATCAGGACGCCTTCTAGCTAAAGTTGACTCTTCTTCAGTCCCTTTATTATCAGTCTTAATTTTACTAAAAAAACGAATCAATAGAAGAAACACCAATCATTTTAAGATCGTCATCACTTTTATGAAAGCAATCACTAGAAAACGCGTTTTCTAAAAATTCTCTTCTATCTCTAAGCATAGATGTTCTTTTATTACTTTCATCCACAGAAACATAAAGAGCCTTAATTGATTCCTCAACCTTAGGCACAAAAAAAATTTAATCTTGAGATTTTCTACATCGTGAGAAATTCTATCAATACTTCTAGACATATCATCAATCTTATTCAACTTTTCTTCTATTGTAGCATTGATAGATTTTTGAGTATTGATAAATTCTTTAATATTATTCTCACGACCAGAGGTGTTCCTATTATTATTATAAGAAGGATTTCCATAGGAATTTACATAATTATTAGAGGAATTACTAGGAAAAGGCCTAGGATTAAAATTACCTCTATAAGCATTGTGTAAGTGCATCTAGTGCCCCTTAGTGATTTTGGTGCATTGAATACTTATAGGTTAAGGGACTAATGTGTTTGTGAGTGTACACGGGTCTATAAGTATATGAGGAGTTTGATATTTACAGAGAAAGTCGACCCCTAAAAATGAATGTCTTCAACTAAAGACTTTGGCTTTCTGAAGACTTTGAAAGTGAAGAAATTGGTGTGACCGTGAAGACTTGATATTCATACGAGGAATATGAAGCGTGAAGACTTTGTTTTCGTAGTTTCATTTTCTTGAGTCATAATAAACACCGTACTGTTAAAGGGGGTCGAGGAAACACTAAGCAAAAGTTTCCAAGTGATGCTCATCTCAAAATCCTACACCTACCAATCCTTTCGAGTGAAGCCATTGGAAATCTCATACAGTTCAGTCAAATTTCTTCAGTGACAGAGACAAAGTTCTTCTGTTCTCTGAGGAATTTGTTCTGACAGAGGAGTTCAAAATTTGCCAGTGCGGATTGCCTACAAGTGAGGAGCATGATAGCCCTGAGGAGTTTGATAGTCAAATTTCTGGCTGTTGTTGTGCTATGCGCGAGCTGTCCCAAAATATCTACCCACCTAACGGTCATATCATTGAAGGGCATTTAGGTCTTATCATGTTGGGCTTCTCCCTAGGCTATAAATAGCCGCCCCCCTATAACCACTAGCTGGTTGGCTGCTCCTCGAGAAACTGACACTTTTCATTGAGAGCATCCCTTCCTCCGAGGACTTTGAGCGAAAATCATCAAGTGAGGAAAAACCCAAAACCCCAAACCAAACACCTACCAACCCGAAGTGATTAAGCATCACTGAAGAGATTGTTCCTGTGTGGATCCGACGCTCGTTACCTTTGAAGACTGTGCATCTTCCAGATGGCTAGAGCATCCAAGAGGAAATTCTGGATCACCGAGTGACCGACTTTGTGAAGGTTTGGAAGTCATCTGAAGACTTACCACGAGTGATTGGGCGAGGTCTGTGTGACCTTAGCTCAAGGAGAATACGGTGAGGACTGCGTGTCTAGGACTGTGTGTTCGCAGGTTTAAATACCTAGCTGCTCCAACCATACGTACGACTGTCATAGCAGTTGGAACTGGTCTACCAAATCATTGTCTTCACCGAGCTAACTGGTTCTATTTACTCAACCCTTCCATTTCCTCATTACCGTGTTATGTACTTGATCGCAACTATGTGAAGACTTTGACTGAAGACTTTCTCAATTTCCTTAGTTCAATTTCTTCAGTCAGTTTGTCTCCAGCCTGCTTATCCTGTGTTTACGCTTTCTGTACTCTGTGCTTGTTTTCATTTCATCATGATGACTATGCTTCTGTTCTGTTATGCTTGCATCTGAGTACTTATTCCGCTGCTAGTCGTTCGTGACTTAGGAATTTCCTCACTATGAAATTCCTCAGTGACATATTTGTAAAAATCGCCTATTCACCCCCTCTAGTCGACTTAATGCACTTTCAATTGGTATCAGAGCAAGGTACTCCCTTGTTCTGTGTGATTTTGGTTTAACCGCCTGGAGTTTTAGTTATGTCGACCATATGTATGATCAAGGTCTTTGCTGGGTGTCCTACCTTCGATGAGACGGACTACCCCTACTGGAAAAATAAGATGTGAATGCATCTTGAGGTAATTGACAATGATCTCTGGTATGTTGTGGAAAATGGTGTTCCCTCTGTCACTCCTACCATCAATGCTGCTGACGTGAAGAGATTCAAGCAACTCGACTCTCAAGCGAAGAACATCATATGTGGCCATCTGAGCAAAGGGCAGTATGGCAGAGTGAGTGCTTTGGAGACAGCAAAGCTTATCTGGGATAGGCTGTCCAAGGTCAATGAAGGAGTCTCAACACAGCGTGACCCTCAAGTTGACGTTCTTCGCAATCTCTCCAACCATTTCAAAAGACTCGACAATGAAAATGTTCGGCAAACCTTCGATCGCCTCACTGACATCTCAAATGAGCTTCAAGCACTTGATGCCACTGACATCACCGACCATGAGGTGGTGAAGAAATTGCTAAGATCGCTTGATTCCTCATTTGACACCCTTGTGCTGATGATACAAGAACGTGGAGACTACAAGTCACTTGATCCCGCTGATATCCTCGAGAGGCTAAACACTCATGAGTTCCAACTTGCTGAGAAGAGAGATCTCTATGGACCGAGCTATGGCAGGATCACACGCTCTGAAGGCCAAGGCAGGAACTGAATCCGAAGGTGAGGATTCTGGTAGCAACCTTGGTGATCCTGAAGAACTAAGCCAGGAGCTAGCAATGCTCGTGAGGAAATTCTAGAAGTTCTCAAGACGTGGTCGCGTTGGTAAATCCTCAAGAAATGATGACATGAGATCAGATTCCTCATCCCGTGACTACAAGAAGAGAACTTGTCACAAATGCAAGAAACCTAGTCACTACATTCAAGATTTCCCTCAGTGGGAAAAGGAATCAAAGAAGAAGAAGTACAAGGATTACAGTTCTGATGACTCTAGGAAGAAGAAGAAATCTTCAAAGTCCTCATCATCAAAATCCTCGAAGTCTTCATCTCATAAGAAGAGCAACTCCAAGAAGGCTCGGGCATTCATTGGCAAGGAAATGGACTCTGAGACTGAATCTGAGGAAAATGAGGAAGAGGAGGCATTTGAGGAGTCAGACTCTGGTGTGGCGAGCCTAGCCCTCGCTACTGCGTTCGTTAGCAAGTTCATCTTCAATTCTAAGGAAAATGACCTCCCCAACACTGTCGACGACGGCGATGATGACTACGCTCCCACCTATTGCTTCATGGCAAAAGGTGAAAAGGATGATCAACCCAAAGCCACTGAGTGGGTCCTCGACAGTGGATGTACAAATCACATGACTGGTGAAAAGAACTTATTGATGGACACTGTTTTATCTCCATCACATCTGAAGCACATCACCTATGCTGACAAACGCAAAAGCAAGGTATTGGGTCTAGTATCGTTGTGTTGTGATCATGGAAGCTGACAATTCCAAAGTCTTTGAAGGCTTTAGGAGAGGAGATCTGTATATTGTTGATTTTTCTACAGGACCACAACCTGCTACATGTCTACTTGCAAAAGCTTCAGAAGGCTGGCTATGGCATCGACGACTTGGTCATGCTGGCATGAGGACCTTGCACACTCTAGCAAAGAAGAAGCATGTCATTGGCATCGAGGGTGTCAAATTCCTCAAGGAACATCTGTGTGGAGCTTGTGAAGCTAGAAAGATGACCAAGGCCAAGCATCCCTCAAAGACCATATGACTACCACTCGTCCATTTGAATTGCTTCACATGGATCTCTTTGGCCCTACTCATTATGCCACATTTACTAATGTTGCATCTTTATATGGTTTTATCATTGTTGATGACTATTCTTGTTACACATGGGTGCATATCATCACTTACAAAACTGAAGTGTAGGAATTCTTCAAACGATTTTCCTCGAGGGCTTCAACCAACTTTGGTGTGAAGATCAAGCACATCAGAAGTGACAATGGAACCGAGTTCAAGAATACTGGTCTTGATGACTATCTTGATGACCTTGGTATTACTCACGAGTTATCTGCTCCTTATACTCCTCAGCAGAATGGCGTCGTGGAGCGCAAGAACAGGACTCTCGTTGAGAACAAGACGCCTCCTCGCTTCTGGCCTAAGGCAATTGATACTACGTGCCACATCATCAACAGGGTATATCTTCACAAATTCTGCAGAAAGACCTCATATGAACTCCTCACTGACAAGAAACCCAATGTGAGTTATTTCAAAGTCTTCGGTGCTAAATGTTGGATTAGAGATCCTCATCACAATTCTAAATTTGCACCGAAAGCACATGACGGTTTTATGCTTGGTTACAGAAGGGACTCGCACACCTACAGAGTTTTCAACACCTATCACCACAAGGTTGTTGAAACTGTAGATGTGTGGTTTGATGAAACTAATGGCTCATAAAGAGAGCACCTACCTCCTGTGCTATATGAAATACCACCTGAGGAATCCATTAAGTTCAAGGCCACTGAGGATATCATTCTCACTGAAGAATCTGCTGAAGAAGTCATTCCTGATCGTGAAGAACATCATGCTGGTACACCTGAGGAAAATGGCTCTGAAGAAAATGCTGAGCCCCCTCAACATCGGCAACCCACTCATCCTCGTGTTGCAAATGAAGTGCAGATTGAGAGAATCATCAACGACATCAAAGCACTAGGTCCTCTCACACGCTCAAAAGCTTCACATTTGTCTAACTTTTGTGGGCACTTTGCTTTTGTCTCTATCACACAGAGCCCACCAAAGTAGATGATGCATTTTTGGAGCCTGAGTGGATTCAAGAGATGCAAGAGGAATTACATCAGTTCGAGCTCAACAATGTGTGGGAACTTGTCAAGCGACCAGACCCACGCAAGCACAATATCATCGGCACCAAATGGATCTACCGCAACAAGCAAGATGAAAATGGCCTTGTGGTGAGGAATAAGGCACGACTTGTAGCTCAAGGCTACAAACAGGTTGAAGGAATTGCTTCGATGAAACTTTTGCACCTGTTGCTAGACTTGAGGCTATTCACATATTACTTGCTTATGTTAACCATCATAATATCATCTTATATCAAATGGATGTGAAAAGTGCATTCCTCAATGGTAAGCTTGAGGAAGAAGTATATGTTGCTCAATAAGGACCTCAATAAGGACCTCTATGGCCTCAAGCAGGCCCCTCGGGCGTGGTATGATACTCTGAAGGAATTCCTCATGAAGAAAGGCCTCAAACCCGGTTCACTTGACCCAACTCTGTTCACCAAAACTTACGATGATGAATTATTCGTGTGCCAAATATATGTTGATGATATCATCTTTGGTTGTACTAACCAACGTTACAGTGATGAATTTGCCTATATGATGAGTGAAGAATATCAAATGTCTATGATGGGAGAATTGAAATTCTTCTTAGGTCTTCAAATACATCAACAGTGAAAAGACATCTTCATATCTCAGGAGAAATACCTCAAGGATGTATTGAGGAAATTCGGCATGCAAGATTGCAAAGGCGTCAAAATCCCTATGCCCACAAATGTCCATCTATGCAATGATGAGAATGGTATAGACTTCGATCAAAAGGTATACCGCTCCATGATTGGTTCTTTATTGTATCTATGTGCATCTAGGCCAGATATTATGCTTAGTGTTTGCATGTGTGCCCGTTTTCAAGCTACACCAAAGGAATCACACCATAAGGCCGTGAAGCATATTCTTCGATATCTAGCTCACACTCCAACACTTGGATTATAGTATCCCAGGGGCTCGGCTTTTGATCTCATTGGATATTCAGAATCTAACTATGCCGGTGACCGTGTGGACCGCAAGTCAATATCAGGCACATGCCATTTCCTCGGACGATCCTTGGTATGTTGTTCCTCGAAGAAACATAACTGCGTATCATTCTCTACCACTGAAGCTAAGTACATTGCTGCTGGTTCGTGCTGTGCTCAATTGCTATGGATGAAACAAACCCTCAAGGACTACGACATCAGTGTGAAGAATGTGCCCCTCTACTGTGATAGTGAGAGTGCCATCAAGATTGCTCAGAACCCAGTTTAGCACTCGAAGACAAAGAACATTCAGATTCATCATCATTTTCTTCATGATCATGTGTTGAAGGGCGACATCTCTATCGAGCATGTGAAGACTGAAGAACAGCTAGCCGATATCTTCACAAAGCCCTTGGATGAGAAGAGATTTAGCAAGTTGCGATGTGAGCTAAATATCTTAGAATCTTCGAATGTCCTTTAAAAAGGACACACATCCTAACTCTTATGCAAAATTGATGACTTAGATGTGCAACACACGAAGTAACATTTTTCTTTAATCAATGAAGACTAACCCTCTAAGTGTGAATAAATTAACGAAGAATTTGATTCTCAGAGCCCTACGACAATTGTACGCGGCGTCTGAAATCATCATTCTTATACGGTGGGTCACGCCACCAACAAAAGTTGATTTTTTTAATTTGAGTTTCTCTTCAGTCTTGAATTTCCTCAGTTGTTCAAATTATTTAACTTTGCATAGTCTTCACTCTTTCCGTCATTGTTCTTCATTGACTATATATATATATATATATATATATATATATATATATATATATATATATATATATATATATATATATTTGAGTTTTAGTCCTCTACAGCGTTCACTTATTGCTAAATCTTCAAGTTGCCTTTCTGCTAAGCGAATGTGATTGGAACCTTCCCCCTCTATGCTAAACTCAACCCAATCTGTTCACAAATTTTTCATGTGCGTTCTAGTTGAAACCCGTTCAAAATCTTCACTGTGTCCTTGTCAGCTAAAGAATTTGCGAACGAAAACTTAAAATATTCTTATCTAAATTTTTGGCTTTTGCCGCTCAAACCGGTTTACATCCCATGATAAGACTTATCTATTCACCCACGATCTCACACGATCGCCACCGCTCTGTACGTGGGTGACACATATCGCTAGGATGAGAAGAGTCAGGGGCACATTCGTCCAATTTCCTCGGGCGAGCGGTTTTTCATCTCGGCTATATATACCCCTCACCCTCCTCAGACTGCATTTACCCCGCTCGACCTCACTTCCCCTCGCTCGAGCTTCCAGACCTAGCACTGCCGCTACCTCCATTGTCGCCGGTGAGGAAGAGCTTCACTGCCTCGACCTCGTTGCCGTCATACTCGCGCCGACCACGGATTTCTTCTCTCCGCCACCGTCGTAGTTGTCTTCCTCTGCCAAGTTAGGGCGTGGAAGATCTGGACCGGCGAACTCCCAATCTACTACTCCCAGTTCGTTGTGTTCTTCGTCAAGGGTAATTAAAAGTTACTTTTACCGCCCTTGTTGAATCTGATGATTTCTCCAAAATCTTCAAAAGGTGTTTATTCTTCAACTTCCACACTTTAAACACCTCACATAAGCATATGTTCTTGATATGTTTCTCTAAGCAACATTTTTCTTCAAGATTCCTCAATTGTGTGGATTTCCAATCTATACAACTCTAGAACCTAAGTCAAAGAACGCTTAGTGAAATTCCTCAGGACACCTCCGGTCAAATTCCTCAAACTTGTTATTTTTGCAAAAACTTCTGAGAATGCATATGACCTCTCCAAATTCTTCGCACCTATACTCTGTTCATAGGTACTCATGTCTGCTGCTGAATCACTAGGTTCTCATCAACTTAACTCATTTGCAGCGTTCCTCGAAGACAGATTGCATACCTCTTCAGAGAACTCAATTGTTCAACATCCTCAGCTGAAGAAAATGGCTAGCGGCAAGAAACCTCAGAAGGGAGGGAAGAAATTGGAAGTCAACACTGCCTTTGAAATCCCTGAAGATATCTATGCAGGGTATTGCACACCCCCCGAGGAAACAAAGAATGAGCGCAAAGTGCACATTCAGAAGATTGAGAGGAGATGGGCCATAGAATGGAGGGAATATCACTATGTCACTCGCAAGTACATGAAGAAATTCGCTGTACACCCTCCATGCCCAAGACCTCCACTGGCACCTGGTCAAGAAGCTGATCCCTGTAGCATCAGAAGAAGTGAGGAATTTCCTGCTAAATGGGCCAAGCGACAAGCTAAACTGGCCAAAGTGGCCAAAAAGGTAGTAAGAAAATTCAATGAAGACACTGCTGCTGCTACTGAGGCCTCTGCTAGCAAGCCCAGGAAGGCTATGGCCAAGAAGCCAGCCCTCAAACCACCAAGTGCCTCAGTAATGCCCTCACGGTCCAGCTCGTCTAAGCCCTCACGGCAAATTCCTCAAGCTGCTCCAGTTCCTCCTGTTGCAAAGCCCTCAGTTGCTCCAACCAAGTCCTCAACACATGTGCATCTCGCCACTTGCCAAAGGACCACATGCATCTCAATTGCCCCAGGAGCCTCTGCAAGTTCTTCAACTCCTCCGCAGTCCTCAACAGGCCCAACCTTGTTGAAGACCAAGGCTACTGCTGGACGAGGCTCTAGATCAAGCAGGTTGCCTTTCATGTGTCGTCCAGTGAAGACGAAGCCGATGATGAAGAACTCGCTGAATTCACCAGAGATAGACATCAAAGGGCCGCTAGAGCCAAAGGCACAGATGTGCCTCTTCTGTTGGATCCCAAGCTGATCCTTGATTTCATTGATCTCTGGCACAAGGACCCCAACACACCTATGCCTGACTTCAAGCTCACTCCTGGCCAAAGTCACATGCTGACCGCCTTCATAGGCGAAGAAAAATAGAAATTCGAGAAGGCTAGGAAGCTCAAGAAGGCTCAATACAAGAAAGAGCATTTTCCGAAGAAGAACGTTGTCAAAATGACAATTGATGAACTTGTGACTGTGCAAGCTGAGATTAAGGCACTCAGTGATGAATTTGATGTCTACCGTGCAGATTGGCTGGGAGCCAAAGTCAGATTCGTCAAAACGGCGAAGGGATTCACCTCCAATGTTGCAGCCCCAATGCAACATGAATCTCCTCAGGCTAAAGCATTTGCCCAGCCAACTGAAGAACATGCCAGCACAATTGATGAAAATCAGGCTGCTGATTAAAATGAAAGTACCAGGGCTGATGAAGCTATTCCAGCCGCTGATGAAATTGTCAGGGCAACCTCTAGTGTTGCGCCTGAAGAACAAGCCAGGTCAGCTGAAGCATCTGCCGCTGCGCCTGAAGACACTAAACAAGCCAGGGCAACTGCATCAGTTGCGCCTGAGGTAAATGAACCAACTTCCGCTGCTCCTCCTGCACCAACGCCAAGTCCTGTTCTTCCTTCTACATCAGTAGCGAAGAAAACCAAAGCTGCGGAGCGAGCAACAATGAAGAAAAGGAAATCATTCGCCGCCTCAGAGTCTTCAGCACCAAAGAAAGTGAAGACTTTGATGAGCTCTTTTAAAAATCCAATAGATGTTGTTCCAGTCTCAAGCATGCCATCAAAGGAGATCATTCCCTTTGGTGAGGATTATGAAATCCCTAGTGGATAAGATGAAGAAAATCCTTCTGCTGCTTCGACAGAGCAGTTGGATGAGGAAATTGAAGTGGACAACATTGCGTCTACTCCATTGGTATCATTGCCCATGCCTCAGTTCACAGCTGAAGAGGCAGGCGTCGAGGAAATTGATGAAGAAGATGAAGACGTGGACATTGGGTGCTCCACTCCTATTCTGAATGATGACTACTGGGAAAGTCATCACCCCAATTCACCACTATTCACTCCTCTGCAACAAATTCCTCAGTCCCCGGTTTAGACTGAAGAAATTCATACAAGGTCTGATGAACCTCAAGCTTCATTGCTCACCATTCCTGCAGAAATTCCAGCCACTAGTGCTGATGCTCATGCTACTGAAGAAATGGAGACCCAGGCTGCCACTGAAGATATTGCTACTGAAGTTCCTCAGCCTGCAGCTCCTAAGATTGTGATTCCTGAGGCTGTGAAGACATTGACTGATACTCCTCAGACCAAGCCGAAAAATCCCTTCTCAAAGAAACAAAAGTTCAAAGCTGGTGATTTCTTTCATGAGTATGTATTCTTCACTGATTACACCCCTTATGACTTTGCTCGTCTTCGAAGGAAGTGTTTCTGGACAGCAAGTGAGATGAATTTCTATTCTTCTCTGCTTTTCGACAAAGACAAGATCTTCGACCATGAGCATATTCCTCATGTTGATATGGAGTCTCTGCCTTGCTTCACCCCAGTCCTCAGTGTTCTTCATGACACTGGGCTACTCAACTTCTGCACTGACATCATTGACTGAAATGAAGAGCTAATTGTCCAGTTCTACGCTATGTTGCACATCACCGGCAACGCTGAAGATGTGAACTCTTGGGTGTTGGACTGGATGACTAAGAACACTCACTTGAAAGCACCGGCCTCTGAAGTACTTCATGCCCTGCCAGTCAGTCCTCCCCTTGAAGGTGCGCATCTCATCTACCATGAACCTGAGCTATCTGATCATTACATGCAAGTGTTGATGAAGCCTCTGAATCCTAGTCAAGCCCCAAGAACCAAATTCCTCATGAAGGAATTGCTCTATGTGCCAAGAACTATCTACAAAATTTTGACCTAGACCCTCAGTCCAATCAAAGTCCACGACTCTAATGAAGAAGAGGTCGTTGGCATCATGAAGAATCTGCTGTTCAACATCATCCTTGGAGTTCCAATCAACTACCATGATTTCTTCATTAGGACTATGGCAAATGTTGCACTTTCACCTTTTGAGTTGAAGCCTTACGCTCCTTGGATTATGAGATTCCTCAAATCAAGGTCTTTAATCAACTACAAGGCTGATTTCCAAAATCATGTCAGCTATTTGCCCCCCATTGAAGTCTTCAAACGACCTATTTCCTCATCTGATGAGAAGGGCAAGGCTACTATTATTGATGAAGGCATTCGTCCATTGGATGGACAGTTTCGCAAAGCTACCTCATATTCCACCAATGATGACTCTGCCACGCATGACTCTGCCGCAAATGCTACAAAGCAAAATCCTCAAGCCACTGCTCCCAGGGTGCTAACTGGTCGCGAGCTTCTCCTCAGTCTTCACCAAAAGGTTGATCACAACCACAAATGGGTCAAACGATAGTTTGGTTCACTTCTTCAGAACATGACAATCATGCAAAACTCTGTGAAGAAGAACCATTACTATCTGCATGAAGTATTTGATCGCACCTGGGCTATTCTGTCTCATCTCTTAAGTGAAGAAGATCTTAAGCAGATGGGCTTCAAGCAGGACTTTGACTGGTCTCAGCCACCTTCGAAGAAATTCAAGAAGGTCAAAGTTCCTCACTTGGTGGCCAACTCCTATTCTTCATCGCGCGAGACTGATGAAAATGAAGACTTGAACAACACTGCGGCAGGCCCTACTTCAACAAACGACCTCAACAACGCTGGCGCTCCTCCACCGACTTCGTGATGATATTCTTCAGGGGCGTTAGTCCTCAAATTTCGTCCCTTTTGGTCATTCGATGACAAAGGAGGAGAAATTTGAGTTAGTCTTCAAGCGGGTCTATCTATATGGGCGTTTTTGCTAAGTTACAACTCTCGTTCTTTTGAAAACTTTGTTGGATCGAGTTGTAATCTTAACTCCGATGGTGGTCTTATACTTTCGCTATGTTCTTCTGCATGCTATTTCTTCATATATGTTAATGCACGCATGCTGAATTACTTCAGTCACCATATTTCATCATGCATTTCAAATTCTTCATATCATATGTTAAATGCGTGTATGAATTACAAGATATAGGGGGAGGTCTCCATGATACTACTCTTGAATGTGCATTGCTTCTCAAAAGCAATTTCCTCACATATGCACATATTCAGGGGGAGTTCTTCTATATCTTGCAATCAAATTCCTCGGTATTAGTATTTACACTTCATATGTTTATCCCCGTTGAAAACTTAACCTATATTGTCATCAATCACCAAAAGGGGGAGATTGTAAGTGCATCTAGTGCCCCTTAGTGATTTTGGTGTATTGAAGACTTATAGGTTAAGGGACTAATGTGTTTGTGAGTGTACTGTAACACCCCGGATATGACTTTCCCTATATGTACTCCAACTCTTGCCGTTTCCGGCCTTAAGTTATTTTATTTTCTCGGGTTCGGGTCTTTGTCTCCGTGTGTTGTTCCCATTGTCATGCATCTCATATCATGTCATCATGTGCATTGCATTTGCATACGTGTTCGTCTCATGCATTCTAGCATTTTCCCCGTTGTCCGTTTTGCATTCCGGCGCTTCGTTCTCCTCTGGTGGTCATTTCTACCTTTCTTTCATGTGTGGGGATTAAACATTTCCGGATTGGACCGAGACTTGCCAAGCGGCCTTGGTTTACTACCGGTAGACCGCCTGTCAAGTTTCGTACCATTTGGACTTCGTTTGATACTCCAACGGTTAACCGAGGGACCGTAAAGGCCTCGTGTGTGTTGCAGCCCAACACCCCTCCATTTTGGCCCAAAACTCACCTAAACCCTCTCCATCATCTAGAGCGTTCGATCACGTTCGCGTGGCCGAAAACCGCACCTCATTTGGAGCTTCCTAGCTCCTCCTACCTCTATAAATATCCCCTCCCCGAAATTCCGGATCCAAACCACCCTAAACCTAGCCCCGCTCCTCATATGCGCGCCGGACACGTCCGTTCACGCGCCGGACATCGCCGCCGCCCACTCCCGTCGCGCCACGTGGTGGGCGCCCCACATCGCCGCCTCCCGCGCTGCCGGCCCGCAGGCCCGCACGGGGCCCTCCCGGCCCAC
>NC_057797.1:514832967-514841599 GCF_018294505.1 Triticum aestivum | reverse complement strand
CCCGCGCCGGATCCTCGCCGCGCCGCCGCCCTACGACGCTGGAGGTCGCGCCGCACAGCCGGATCCTCGCCGCGCCGGCTCCGGCCTCCTCCTCCTACTCGCCCCGGCGTCCTCCTCCTCCTCCGGTGAACAGTTGCTGGCCATCCTCGTTTTCCGCGCTGTCAAGATCTAGATCCAGATCCAAATTGTCTAGGGTTGACTTTTTTTGCCCCGAAATCCTAATTATTTGCTCCTGTTCATCGCATCGTAACTTTGCATCCGTAGCTCCGTTTTGGGCATATAGCATATCAAAACGTTCACCTCAGAGAGCACATCATTTCATTCCATTGCATCATTTTCATTTGAGTTCATCTTGATGCCCGAAATGCTGTTAGAATAGTGCTACTTGAGATAATTGTCAGATCTGTTACTCCATTTAGATATTTGTCATTTTGCCATGATTATTGTGTGCACGATATGCCCATGAGCTCTACATATGTTTTGTTAAGGGTTTTTCCATCTTTCCAGAGGTGCAACCCATGTATTTTTGTGATGTGTGTGGTGACTAGCACAAGCTTGCAAAGTGAGGCACTTGGTAATGCTGATTTCAGGGACTTAGCATTTCCACTAAGTCCTTGAGCTGTTTATCTCATATGGCCATATGTTCATGTTGTTTCCTAGTGATCCGTGCCTCTTTTGAGGATGATCAGTAAGGATGTTTTGTTAATCTTGTAGTTCTCTATCCATCCATGCCTTTGTTTGCAATTATGGAGCACCCTAGCTTGAGTCAATCGAGCTCTACTTTTGCTACTTCGTGAATCTGGGCAGATTGTCTACTTGTTAGCGATTTTGCCGAGGATGTTGTAGTTGATCCATGCATGCTATGCTATTGTTCTTGCCATGTCTAGCTTGCATTTTGTGTATTCTTGATGGATGTATGCTTAGCTTGTCATGACTTGCTCCGTAGTGAGTGCATCGAGCTCGTAAACATGCCTACTTGATATCTGTTTTCAGCATGCTCCAGTTTTCACTAAGTCTGAGAACTGATTATGTTTTTTGCCATGTTCACATGCTTGCAATTGTATTTTCTGATCCCTTTTGGCTCAAGGTCACTAAGGGACTTTTGTTAAGCTCTTTGAGTAGCTCAATGCCATGCTTTACTTTTCCATGTTCAGGTCCTGTAGCATATAGTTTTGTTGCTCTGAAGAGTGCTATCTGATCTGAAATTCCAGACAAGTGTTAATTTCACTAAGTCTGAGATCTGTTTACCATATGCATTTTTGCCATGCTTGTTTGAACCTGTTAATGGATGAATTGGCCGTAGCTCGGTGCTAGACTTTTGTTAAGCATCATGAATGCATCCCTGCCATGTATTTTGCACGCCATGTTTGGGTGCGGTAGCTTGTTCATCTTGTCGCATTTAGATGACTACTTGCTGTAAATTGCAGAACGTGGCCATATTTGAATTGCTTGCCATTTCCAAACCGTAACTCCGATTCCGGCGTTCTTTATATCGTTTTCAAGCGATTTCATCTCATCTTTCCAGTGGCACACGTGGATTTCCAAGTTGAGGCCAGGTTCTTGCATCCCTTGTCAAAACTTGCATATGCATCCCGCATCGCATCCCGCATAGCATACTATCATTGCATCATATTGTTTGATCTTTGCACGTGGTTGATTGTGTTCCGTTTGCTTGTTTGTCTTGTTTGGGTAGAGCTGGGAGATGAGTTCGCTAACGAGGAGCCCGTTGAGTTTGCTTTCGAGGATCCAGTCAACTCTGACAACTTTGCAGGCAAGATGATCATACCCTCGGAATCACTACTGTCTTTGCTTTGCTAGATGCTCGCTCTTTTGCTATGCCAATGCTAAATTGCCTACCACTTGCTCTCAAGCCTTCCAAATTGCCATGTCAAACCTCTAACCCATCATGTCCTAGCAAACCGTTGATTGGCTATGTTACCGCTTTGCTCAGCCCCTCTTATAGCGTTGCTAGTTGCAGGTGAAGATTGGAGGCCGTTCCTTGTTGGAACATTATTTTCTTGTTGGGATATCATTATATTGCCATGTTATCTTAATGCATCTATATACTTGGTAAAGGGTGGAAGGCTCGGCCTCTCGCCTAGTGTTTTGTTCCACTCTTGCCGCCCTAGTTTCCGTCATATCGGTGTTATGTTCCCGGATTTTTGCGTTCCTTACGCGGTTGGGTTATAATGGGAACCCCTTGATAGTTCGCCTTGATTAAAGCTTTTCCAGCAATGCCCAACCTTGGTCTTACCATTTTCCACCTAGCCTCTTTTTCCCTTGGGTTTCCGGAGCCCGAGGGTCATCTTATTTAAACCCCCCGGGCCAGTGCTCCTCTGAGTGTTGGTCCGACCGAGTAGACTGCGGGGCCACCTCGGGGCAACTTGAGGGTTGGTTTTACTCGTAGGATGTCTCATCTGAGTGTGCCCTGAGAACGAGATATGTGAAGCTCCTATTGGGATTTGTCGGCACATTCGGGCGGTGTTGCTGGTCTTGTTTTAACCTGTCGAAGTGTCTTGAAGAACCGAGGTACCGAGTCTGATCGGAACGTCTCGCGAGGAGGTCTATTCCTTTGTTGACCGTGAGAGCTTGTCATGGGCTAAGTTGGGAGTCCCCTGCAGGGATTTGAACTTCCGAAGGCTGTGCCCGCGGTTATGGGAAGATGGGAATTTGTTAATGTCCGGTTGTAGATAACTTGAACCTTAACTTAATTAAAATGAATCAACCGTGTCAGTTACCGTGATGGCCTCTTCTCAGCAGGGTCCGGGAAGTGGACACGGTGTTGGAGTAATGCTTGCGCAGGTTGCTCTCTAGTTTCTCGCTCGCGCTTTGCCTCCTCTTCTCGCTCTCTTTTGCGAACAGGATAGCCACCACATATGCTAGTCGCTTGCTGCAGCTCCAATTATATTTTTACCTTGCCTTACCTATAAGCTGAAATAGTCTTGATCGCGAGGGTGCGAGATTGCTGAGTCCCTGTGGCTCTCAGATTACTATTACCCCAGATGCAGGGCCTGATGATTCCGCTCCAGGTGACGCGTTTGAGCTCAAGTGGGAGTTCGACGAGGACTCTCAACGTTACTACGTGTCTTTCCCTAATGATCAGTATTGGTGCCCAGTTGGGGTGATCGGGACCGGGTCGCTTGTTGGGTTGTCTTTTATTTTGGCGCCGTAGTCGGGCCATGAGTGTTTGGATGATGTAATGCTATTTATGTACTTGATTGACGTGGCGAGTGTAAGCCAACTATGTTCTCCCCTTTATTATTTATACTACATGGGATGTTGTGAAGATTGCCTAACTTGAGACATATGCCTTCAATGCGATTATGCCTCTAAGTCGTGCCTCGACATGTGGGAGATATAGTCGCATCGAGGGTGTTACATGTACATAGGTCTATAAGTCTATGAGGAGTTTGGTATTTACAGAGAAAGTCGATCCCTAAAAATGAATGTCTTCGACTGAAGACTTTGGCTTTCTGAAGACTTTGAAAGTGAAGAATCTTAATCAAGAGGATGGCTCCCGCTAAGAGCACCAGTCAGAATCAGAATCAAGATCCGCCACCACCTCCACCTCCTTCGGAGGCATGGCAAGCTGTGATGGCCGCAACCAATGCAAACACACAGTTGATCATGCAAATTCTCCAAGAGCGTAATCAAGGCAACCAAGGGAACCAAGGCAACAATCAGAATCACTTTGCTACACTCAACCAGTTCCTTGCTAACGGGCCAAAGACTTTCAGCAATTGTGTTGAGGCAACCGATGCTGACGATTGGCTCGTGGATCTGTGCAAGCATTTCGAGTGCAGTAACGTCAGGCCTGAGGACTTTGTCAAGTTCGCTTCCTTCCAACTCAAAGATCAAGCTGCAGAATGGTTCCAGCAGTACAAGGATTCCAGAGGTGGACGTGTAATTACCTGGGATGAATTCCGTCAAGATTTCAGAGCTCACCATATCCCTCAGAGCGTGGTTGAAAGCAAGCGTGAGGAATTCCGCAACCTGAAGCAAGGCTCTTTGTCTGTCTATGACTACAACAAGTTGTTTCAGAAGCTCGCCCGCTTTGCCAAGCAGGACGTCCCTGATGAGAAGAGCATGATATACCAGTTCAAGGGTGGTCTCAGAGAAGAAATCCAACTAGCTCTTGTTCTCTTTGAGCCCTTGAGGTACGATGAGTTCTACAACATGGCATTGAAGCAAGAGGCCGCTCAACTGAGATGTGATGCTTCCAAGAAGCGAGTCAGAGATGCTACTCCTTCTTCCTCTACTCAAGTGGCCAATCAGCAGAAGTATTGGCTTCCTCCTCCTCCGTTTCGTCAGCCGTATCAACAGAAGAGAAAAGGTGGCAGTGGATCTTCCCACCCACCCAACCCTGGCTTTTAGAACAAGACTTCGTCTCAAGCTCCAAGATCGAGTGCTCCGTACCACCGCTCGCTTTCAGAGGTCACGTGCAACAAGTGCCAACAGAAGGGTCACTATGCCAACAAGTGCTTCAACCAGAGGCGTCTTCCTCCTCCTCCTGTGAGATCGGCAAGTACAGCTGTGGTCAAGCATAACCCCAAGCACGCCAAGGTCAATTTGATGAATGCAGCCCAGGCAGAGGACTCGTCAGATGTGATCATGGGTAACCTTCCTGTTAACGATGTTCCTGCAAAAGTTCTTTTTGACACTGGGGCATCACATTCTTTCTTGTCATGCCCTTTTGCATCGAAGCACAATGTTGATACTGAGATCATGCCCAAAGTCATGCAAGTTGTTTCTCCCGGCAAGCTTTTGACTTCTAGTTTGGTTGCTCCCGATATCTCTATCACGTTGGGCGATTACAAGTTTCTCTCTTCTCCGGTGGTTCTTGGCAACTCGGATATTGATCTTATTCTCGGAATGGATTGGCTTTCTAAGCACAGGGCGCATCTTGATTGTGCAGCCAGGCAGATTCAATTGACTCATTCATCTAAGGATGTAATTGTCTTTGCCGCTCGTGATGATACCATCCGTCTGTTTTCTCTCAATGAGAAAGGTGAACTGGATGCTATCTCGCAAATTCCAGTCGTTTGCGAATATCAAGACGTCTTTCCAGAAGAGCTTCCAGGAATGCCTCCGCACCGGCCAGTTGAATTCGTTATTGATCTTGAGCCTGGCACGGAACCTGTGAGCAAGCGTCCTTACAAGCTCGGACCTGAAGAGTTGAAGGAGCTAAGGAAGCAACTCGATATTCAAGAGAGAATGGGTCTCATCCGGCCTAGTTCTTCTCCGTGGGGTTGTGGTGTTCTTTTTGTGAAGAAGAAGGATGGAGCGGACCGGCTTTGTGTTGATTACCGTCCATTGAACAAGAAGACCATCAAGAACAAATACCCACTTCCCAACATCAATGAGCTATTCGAACAACTCAAAGGTGCTCAAGTATTCTCCAAGCTTGATCTCCGTATGGGTTATCACCAGATTCGAATCCGTGAACAAGATATTCCTAAGACGGCTTTCAGGACAAGCTATGGTTCATATGAGTACACTGTCATGTCTTTTGGCCTCGTCAACGCTCCTCCGACGTTCTCTCGCATGATGAACTTCATCTTCAACGCCTACACCAATGACTTGGTTTTGGTCTATCTTGACGACATTCTGGTTTTCTCGAAGAACAAGGAAGATCATGCCAAGCACTTGCGTTTGGTGCTCGATAAGCTCAGAGAACATCAGTTCTACGCCAAGTTCTCCAAGTGCGAATTTTGGCTCGATGAGGTTCTTTATCTTGGTCATATCATCTCTGCCAAGGGCATTGCCGTGAATCCTGAGAAGGTGTCTATAATTGTGAATTGGGAACCTCCTCAGAACGTGAAGCAACTCTGTAGCTTCCTCAGTCTCGCAAGCTACTGCCGAAGATTCGTTGAAAACTTTTCTAAGATCGCGAAGCCTCTCTCAAATCTTCTCCAGAAGCACGTCAAGTACGTTTGGTCTCCGGAGTGTGACATTGCTTTCAACACTTTGAAAGAGAAATTGATCACTGCTCCAGTTCTAACTCCGCCTGATGAATCCAAACCGTACGAGGTCTTTTGTGATGCCTCTCTCCAAGGTCTTGGCGCAGTGCTGATGCAAGAGAAGAAAGTTGTTGCTTATACCTCTCGCTAGTTGAGGCCCAATGAGAAGAACTACCCCACTCATGATCTCGAGTTGGCGGCAGTTGTGCATGCTCTTTTGACTTGGAGACATCTCTTGTTGGGAAGAAAAGTGGACATTTTCACTGATCACAAGAGTCTCAAGTACATCTTCACTCAGCCTAATCTCAACCTCAGGCAAACTCGATGGGTCGAAATGATTCAAGAGTATAATCCGAGTATCGAGTATACTCCAAGCAAGGCCAATGTGATTGCTGACGCATTGAGCAGGAAGGCTTATTGCAACAGTCTGATTCACAAGCCTTATCAACCCGAGCTTTGTGAAGCTTTCCGCAAACTTAATCTGCAAGTTGTTCCTCATGGTTTCCTCGCCAACCTTAAAGTCTCTCCTACCTTAGAAGACCAGATTCGCCAAGCCCAGCTTCTTGATGCTATGGTGAAAAAGGTGAAGATTGGGATTGCCAAGAGTCAACCCAAGTACAAGTGCTACCGCCTTGATGACAAGGATACTCTCTTCTTCGAGGACCGTATTGTTGTACCCAAAGGTGAACTTCGTAAAGTGATCATGAACGAGGCTCACAATTCTCTCCTCTCCATCCACCCTGGGAGCACGAAGATGTATCAGGACCTCAAGCAGGCTTATTGGTGGACTCGAATGAAGCGCGAGATTGCTCAATTTGTGAATGAGTGTGATGTCTGCAGAAGAGTGAAGGCAGAACACCAAAGGCCAGCTGGTTTCCTCCAACCTCTTGCCATTTCAGAATGGAAGTTTGACCACATTGAGATGGATTTCGTGACTAGGTTTCCAAAGTCCAGGCGTGGCAATGATGCTATATTCGTTGTCATCGACAAACTCACCAAAGTGGCTCACTTTCTGCCTATCAAAGAGTCAATCACTGCAGCTCAATTGGCGGAACTCTATACCTCTCGAATTGTCTCTCTCCATGGTATTCCACAAGTGATCTCTTCAAACCGTGGCAGCATCTTTACCTCCAAGTTTTGGGATTCTTTTCAGAAGGCCATGGGCACCAACATCCGCTTCAGCACAGCTTTCCATCCTGAAACTAGCGGTCAACTCGAGCGTGTCAACCAGATTCTTGAAGATATGCTCAGGTCTTGTGTGATCTCCTTCGGCATGAAGTGGGAGGATTGTCTTCCTTATGCTGAATTCTCCTACAACAACAGTTTTCAAGCAAGTTCGGGCAAGGCCCCTTTTGAAATTCTGTATGGCAGGAAGTGCCGTACCCCTCTCAACTGGTCTGAAACCGGTGAACTTCAGCTTTTGGGAAATGACTTAATCACAGAGGCAGAGGAAATGTGCAAAGTCATTCGAGATAACCTCAAAGCAGCCCAATCCCGACAGAAGAGCTACTATGATAGTAAGCACTGTGATTTGGCTTTCGAGATAAGAGATCATGTTTACCTCCGCGTCTCTCCTATGAAAGGTACTCGTCGCTTCGGTATCAAAGGGAAGCTTGCCCCCAGATACGTGGGACCTTTCAGGATTGTCAGCAAGAGAGGCGACCTCGCCTATCAACTCGAGCTTCCTTCAAACTTTGCAAATGTTCATGATGTGTTCCATGTCTCTCAGCTTCGAAAGTGCTTCAAGACTCCTGACCGCACTGTCAACTTCGAGGACATTGAGCTCCAAGAAGATCTCTCCTATCGTGAGCACCCCATTGCTATTCTCGAAGAGACTGAACGCAAGACTCGCAACAAGTTAATCAAATTCCTCAAAGTCAAGTGGTCACACCATTCCGACCGTGAAGCTACTTGGGAACGCGACGATCACCTCCGTTCTGAGTACCTGGCTTTCTTTCAGTCCTAGATCTCGGGACGAGATCCTTTCGTAGTGGTGGAGTGTTGTAACACTCCGGATATAACTTTCCCTATATGTACTCCAACTCTTGCTGTTTCCGGCCTTAAGTTATTTTATTTTCTCGGGTTCGGGTCTTTGTCTCCGTGTGTTGTTCCCATTGTCATGCATCTCATATCATGTCATCATGTGCATTGCATTTGCATACGTGTTCGTCTCATGCATTCTAGCATTTTCCCCGTTGTCCGTTTTGCATTCCGGCGCTTCGTTCTCCTCCGGTGGTCATTTCTACCTTTCTTTCATGTGTGGGGATTAAACATTTCTGTATTGGACCAAGACTTGCCAAGCGGCCTTGGTTTACTACCGGTAGACGGCCTGTCAAGTTTCGTACCATTTGGACTTCGTTTGATACTCTAACGGTTAATCGAGGGACCGTAAAGGTCTCGTGTGTGTTGCAGCCCAACACCCCTCCATTTTGGCCCAAAACCCACCTAAACCCGCTCCATCATCTAGAGCGTTCGATCACGATCGCGTGGCCGAAAACCACACCTCATTTGGATCTTCCTAGCTCCTCCTACCTCTATAAATATCCCCTCCCCGAAATTCTGGATCCAAACCACCCTAAACCTAGCCCCGCTCCTCATCTACGCACCGGACACGTCCGTCCGCGCGCCGGACATCGCCGCCGCCCACTCCCGTCGCGCCACGTGGCGGCGGC
>NC_057797.1:514823585-514832235 GCF_018294505.1 Triticum aestivum | reverse complement strand
CGTCCCGCGCCGGATCCTCGCCGCGCCGCCGCCTACGGCGCCGGAGGTCGCGCCGCGCCGGCTCCGGCCTCCTCCTCCTACTCGCCCCGGCGTCCTCCTCCTCCTCCGGTGAACAGTTGCTGGCCATCCTCGTTTTCCGCGCTGTCGAGATCTAGATCCAGATCCAAATTGTCTAGGGTTGACTTTTTTTGCCCCGAAATCCTAATTATTTGCTCCTGTTCATCGCATCGTAACTTTGCATCCGTAGCTCCGTTTTGGGCATATAGCATATCAAAACGTTCGCCTCAGAGAGCACATCATTTCATTCCATTGCATCATTTTCATTTGAATTCATCTTGATGCCCGAAATGCTGTTAGAATAGTGCTACTTGAGATAATTGTCAGATCTGTTACTCCATTTAGATATTTGTCATTTTGCCATGATTATTGTGTGCACGATATGCCCATGAGCTCTACATATGTTTTGTTAAGGGTTTTTCCATCTTTCCAGAGGTGCAACCCATGTATTTTTGTGATGTGTGTGGTGACTAGCACAAGCTTGCAAAGTGAGGCACTTGGTAATGCTGATTTCAGGGACTTAGCATTTCCACTAAGTCCTTGAGCTGTTTATCTCATATGGCCATATGTTCATGTTGTTTCCTAGTGATCCGTGCCTCTTTTGAGGATGATCAGTAAGGATGTTTTGTTAATCTTGTAGTTCTCTATCCATCCATGCCTTTGTTTGCAATTATGGAGCACCCTAGCTTGAGTCAATCGAGCTCTACTTTTGCTACTTCGTGAATCTGGGCAGATTGTCTACTTGTTAGCGATTTTGCCGAGGATGTTGTAGTTGATCCATGCATGCTATGCTATTGTTCTTGCCATGTCTAGCTTGCATTTTGTGTATTCTTGATGGATGTATGCTTAGCTTGTCATGACTTGCTCCGTAGTGAGTGCATCGAGCTCGTAAACATGCCTACTTGATATCTGTTTTCAGCATGCTCCAGTTTTCACTAAGTCCGAGAACTGATTATGTTTTTTGCCATGTTCACATGCTTGCAATTGTATTTTCTGATTCCTTTTGGCTCAAGGTCACTAAGGGACTTTTGTTAAGCTCTTTGAGTAGCTCAATGCCATGCTTTACTTTGCCATGTTCAGGTCCTGTAGCATATAGTTTTGTTGCTCTGAAGAGTGCTATCTGATCTGAAATTCCAGACAAGTGTTAATTTCACTAAGTCTGAGATCTGTTTACCATATGCATTTTTGCCATGCTTGTTTGAACCTGTTAATGGATGAATTGGCCGTAGCTCAGTGCTAGACTTTTGTTAAGCATCATGAATGCATCCCTGCCATGTATTTTGCACGCCATGTTTGGGTGCGGTAGCTTGTTCATCTTGTCGCATTTAGATGACTACTTGCTGTAAATCGCAGAACGTGGCCATATTTGAATTGCTTGCCATTTCCAAACCGTAACTCCGATTCCGGCGTTCTTTATATCGTTTTCAAGCGATTTCATCTCATCTTTCCAGTGGAACACGTGGATTTCCAAGTTGAGGCCAGGTTCTTGCATCCCTTGTCAAATCTTGCATATGCATCCCGCATCGCATCCCGCATAGCATAATATCATTGCATCATATTGTTTGATCTTTGCACGTGGTTGATTGTGTTCCGTTTGCTTGTTTGTCTTGTTTGGGTAGAGCCGGGAGACGAGTTCGCTAACAAGGAGCCCGTTGAGTTTGCTTTCGAGGATCCAGTCAACTCTGACAACTTTGCAGGCAAGATGATCATACCCTCGAAATCACTACTGTCTTTGCTTTGCTAGATGCTCGCTCTTTTGCTATGCCAATGCTACGATGCCTACCACTTTCTTTCAAGCCTTCCAAATTGCCATGTCAAACCTCTAACCCATCATGTCCTAGCAAACCGTTGATTGGCTATGTTACCGCTTTGCTCAGCCCCTCTTATAGCGTTGCTAGTTGCAGGTGAAGATTGGAGGCCGTTCCTTGTTGGAACATTATTTTCTTGTTGGGATATCATTATATTGCCATGTTATCTTAATGCATCTATATAGTTGGTAAAGGGTGGAAGGCTCTGCCTCTCACCTAGTGTTTTGTTCCACTCTTGCCGCCCTAGTTTCCGTCATATCGGTGTTATGTTCCCGGATTTTTGCGTTCCTTACGCGGTTGGGTTATAATGGGAACCCCTTGATAGTTCGCCTTGATTAAAGCTTTTCCAGCAATGCCCAACCTTGGTCTTACCATTTTCCACCTAGCCTCTTTTTCCCTTGGGTTTCCGGAGCCCGAGGGTCATCTTATTTAAACCCCCCGGGCCAGTGCTCCTCTGAGTGTTGGTCCGACCGAGTAGACTGCGGGGCCACCTCGGGGCAACTTGAGGGTTGGTTTTACTCGTAGGATGTCTCATCTGAGTGTGCCCTGAGAACGAGATATGTGAAGCTCCTATCGGGATTTGTCGGCACATTCGGGCGGTGTTGCTGGTCTTGTTTTAACCTGTCGAAGTGTCTTGAAGAACCGAGGTACCGAGTCTGATCGGAACATCTCGGGAGGAGGTCTATTCCTTCGTTGACCGTGAGAGCTTGTCATGGGCTAAGTTGGGAGTCCCCTGCAGGGATTTGAACTTTCGAAAGTTGTGCCCGCGGTTATGGGCAGATGGGAATTTGTTAATGTCCGGTTGTAGACAACTTGAACCTTAACTTAATTAAAATGAATCAACCGTGTGAGTTACCGTGATGGCCTCTTCTCGGCAGGGTCCGGGAAGTGGACACGGTGTTGGAGTAATGCTTGCGCAGGTTGCTCTCTAGTTTCTCGCTCGCGCTTTTCCTCCTCTTCTCGCTCTCTTTTGCGAACAGGATAGCCACCACATATGCTAGTCGCTTGCTGCAGCTCCAATTATATTTTTACCTTGCCTTACCTATAAGCTTAAATAGTCTTGATCGCGAGGGTGCGAGATTGCTGAGTCCTTGTGGCTCACAGATTACTATTACCCCAGATGCAGGGCCTGATGATTCCGCTCCAGGTGACGCGTTTGAGCTCAAGTGGGAGTTTGACGAGGACTCTCAATGTTACTACGTGTCTTTCCCTAATGATCAGTATTGGTGCCCAGTTGGGGTGATCGGGACCGGGTCGCTTGTTGGGTTGTCTTTTATTTTGGCGCCGTAGTCGGGCCATGAGTGTTTGGATGATGTAATGCTATTTATGTACTTGATTGACGTGGCGAGTGTAAGCCAACTATGTTCTCCCCTTTATTATTTATACTACATGGGATGTTGTGAAGATTGCCTAACTTGAGACATATGCCTTCAATGCGATTATGCCTCTAAGTCGTGCCTCGACATGTGGGAGATATAGTCGCATCGAGGGTGTTACATGTACATAGGTCTATAAGTCTATGAGGAGTTTGGTATTTACAGAGAAAGTCGATCCCTAAAAATGAATGTCTTCGACTGAAGACTTTGGCTTTCTGAAGACTTTGAAAGTGAAGAATCTTAATCAAGAGGATGGCTCCCGCTAAGAGCACCAGTCAGAATCAGAATCAAGATCCGCCACCACCTCCACCTCCTCCGGAGGCATGGCAAGCTGTGATGGCCGCAACCAATGCAAACACACAGTTGATCATGCAAATTCTCCAAGAGCGTAATCAAGGCAACCAAGGGAACCAAGGCAACAATCAGAATCACTTTGCTACACTCAACCAGTTCCTTGCTAACGGGCCAAAGACTTTCAGCAATTGTGTTGAGGCAACCGATGCTGACGATTGGCTCGTGGATCTGTGCAAGCATTTCGAGTGCAGTAACGTCAGGCCTGAGGACTTTGTCAAGTTCGCTTCCTTCCAACTCAAAGATCAAGCTGCAGAATGGTTCCAGCAGTACAAGGATTCCAGAGGTGGACGTGTAATTACCTGGGATGAATTCCGTCAAGATTTCAGAGCTCACCATATCCCTCAGAGCGTGGTTGAAAGCAAGCATGAGGAATTCTGCAACCTGAAGCAAGGCTCTTTGTCTGTCTATGACTACAACAAGTTGTTTCAGAAGCTCGCCCGCTTTGCCAAGCAGGACGTCCCTGATGAGAAGAGCATGATATACCAGTTCAAGGGTGGTCTCAGAGAAGAAATCCAACTAGCTCTTGTTCTCTTTGAGCCCTTGAGGTACGATGAGTTCTACAACATGGCATTGAAGCAAGAGGCCGCTCAACTGAGATGTGATGCTTCCAAGAAGCGAGTCAGAGATGCTACTCCTTCTTCATCTACTCAAGTGGCCAAGCAGCAGAAGTATTGGCTTCCTCCTCCTCCGTTTCGTCAGCCGTATCAACAGAAGAGCAAAGGTGGCAGTGGATCTTCCCACCCACCCAACCCTGTCTTTCAGAACAAGACTTCGTCTCAAGCTCCAAGATCGAGTGCTCCGTACCACCGCTCGCTTTCAGAGGTCACGTGCAACAAGTGCCAACAGAAGGGTCACTATGCCAACAAGTGCTTCAACCAGAGGCGTCTTCCTCCTCCTCCTGTGAGATCGGCAAGTACAGCTGTGGTCAAGCATAACCCCAAGCACGCCAAGGTCAATTTGATGAATGTAGCCCAGGCAGAGGACTCGTCAGATGTGATCATGGGTAACCTTCCTGTTAACGATGTTCCTGCAAAAGTTCTTTTTGACACTGGGGCATCACATTCTTTCTTGTCATGCCCTTTTGCATCGAAGCACAATGTTGATACTGAGATCATGCCCAAAGTCATGCAAGTTGTTTCTCCCGGCAAGCTTTTGACTTCTAGTTTGGTTGCTCCCGATATCTCTATCACGTTGGGCGATTACAAGTTTCTCTCTTCTCCGGTGGTTCTTGGCAACTCGGATATTGATCTTATTCTCGGAATGGATTGGCTTTCTAAGCACAGGGCGCATCTTGATTGTGCAGCCAGGCAGATTCAATTGACTCATTCGTCTAAGGATGTAATTGTCTTTGCCGCTCGTGATGATACCATCCGTCTGTTTTCTCTCAATGAGAAAGGTGAACTGGATGCTATCTCGCAAATTCCAGTCGTTTGCGAATATCAAGACGTCTTTCCAGAAGAGCTTCCAGGAATGCCTCCGCACCGGCCAGTTGAATTCATTATTGATCTTGAGCCTGGCACGGAACCTGTGAGCAAGCGTCCTTACAAGCTCGGACCTGAAGAGTTGAAGGAGCTGAAGAAGCAACTCGATATTCAAGAGAGAATGGGTCTCATCCGGCCTAGTTCTTCTCCGTGGGGTTGTGGTGTTCTTTTTGTGAAGAAGAAGGATGGAGCGGACCGGCTTTGTGTTGATTACCGTCCATTGAACAAGAAGACCATCAAGAACAAATACCCACTTCCCAACATCAATGAGCTGTTTGAACAACTCAAAGGTGCTCAAGTATTCTCCAAGCTTGATCTCCGTATGGGTTATCATCAGATTCGAATCCGTGAACAAGATATTCCTAAGACGGCTTTCAGGACAAGCTATGGTTCATATGAGTACACTGTCATGTCTTTTGGCCTCGTCAACACTCCTCCGACGTTCTCTCGCATGATGAACTTCATCTTCAATGCCTACACCTATGACTTCGTTTTGGTCTATCTTGACGACATTCTGGTTTTCTTGAAGAACAAGGAAGATCATGCCAAGCACTTGCGTTTGGTGCTCGATAAGCTCAGAGAACATCAGTTCTACGCCAAGTTCTCCAAGTGCGAATTTTGGCTCGATGAGGTTCTTTATCTTGGTCATATCATCTCTGCCAAGGGCATTGCCGTGAATCCTGAGAAGGTGTCTGTAATTGTGAATTGGGAACCTCCTCAGAACGTGAAGCAACTCTGCAGCTTCCTCGGTCTCGCAAGCTACTGCCGAAGATTCGTTGAAAACGTTTCTAAGATTGCGAAGCCTCTCTCAAATCTTCTCCAGAAGCACGTCAAGTACGTTTGGTCTCCGGAGTGTGACATTGCTTTCAACACTTTGAAAGAGAAATTGATCACTGCTCCAGTTCTAACTCCGCCTGATGAATCCAAACCGTACGAGGTCTTTTGTGATGCCTCTCTCCAAGGTCTTGGCGCAGTGCTGATGCAAGAGAAGAAAGTTGTTGCTTATACCTCTCGCTAGTTGAGGCCCAATGAGAAGAACTACCCCACTCATGATCTCGAGTTGGCGGCAGTTGTGCATGCTCTTTTGACTTGGAGACATCTCTTATTGGGAAGAAAAGTGGACATTTTCACTGATCACAAGAGTCTCAAGTACATCTTCACTCAGCCTAATCTCAACCTCAGGCAAACTCGATGGGTCGAAATGATTCAAGAGTATAATCCGAGTATCGAGTATACTCCAGGCAAGGCCAATGTGATTGCTGACGCATTGAGCAGGAAGGCTTATTGCAACAGTCTGATTCACAAGCCTTATCAACCCGAGCTTTGTGAAGCTTTCCGCAAACTTAATCTGCAAGTTGTTCCTCATGGTTTCCTCGCCAACCTTAAAGTCTCTCCTACCTTAGAAGACCAGATTCGCCAAGCCGAGCTTCTTGATGCTATGGTGAAAAAGGTGAAGATTGGGATTGCCAAGAGTCAACCCAAGTACAAGTGCTACCGCCTTGATGACAAGGATACTCTCTTCTTCGAGGACTGTATTGTTGTACCCAAAGGTGAACTTCGTAAAGTGATCATGAACCAGGCTCACAATTCTCTCCTCTCCATCCACCCTGGGAGCACGAAGATGTATCAGGACCTCAAGCAGGCTTATTGGTGGACTCGAATGAAGCGCGAGATTGCTCAATTTGTGAATGAGTGTGATGTCTGCAGAAGAGTGAAGGCAGAACACCAAAGGCCAACTGGTTTCCTCCAACCTCTTGCCATTTCAGAATGGAAGTTTGACCACATTGAGATGGATTTCGTGACTGGGTTTCCAAAGTCCAGGCGTGGCAATGATGCTATATTCGTTGTCATCGACAAACTCACCAAAGTGGCTCACTTTCTGCCTATCAAAGAGTCAATCACTGCAGCTCAATTGGCGGAACTCTATACCTCTCGAATTGTCTCTCTGCATGGTATTCCACAAGTGATCTCTTCAAACCGTGGCAGCATCTTTACCTCCAACTTTTGGGATTCTTTTTAGAAGGCCATGGGCACCAACATCCGCTTCAGCACAGCTTTCCATCCTCAAACTAGCGGTCAACTCGAGCGTGTCAACCAGATTCTTGAAGATATGCTCAGGTCTTGTGTGATCTCCTTCGGCATGAAGTGGGAGGATTGTCTTCCTTATGCTGAATTCTCCTACAACAATAGTTTTCAAGCAAGTTCGGGCAAGGCCCCTTTTGAAATTCTGTATGGCAGGAAGTGCCGTACCCCTCTCAACTGGTCTGAAACCGGTGAACGTTAGCTTTTGGGAAATGACTTAATCACAGAGGCAGAGGAAATGTGCAAAGTCATTCGAGATAACCTCAAAGCAGTCCAATCCCGACAGAAGAGCTACTATGATAGTAAGCACCGTGATTTGGCTTTCGAGATCAGAGATCATGTTTACCTCCGCGTCTCTCCTATGAAAGGTACTCGTCGCTTCGGTATCAAAGGGAAGCTTGCCCCCAGATACGTGGGACCTTTCAGGATTGTCAGCAAGAGAGGCGACCTCGCCTATCAACTGGAGCTTCCTTCAAACTTTGCAAATGTTCATGATGTGTTCCATGTCTCTCAGCTTCGAAAGTGCTTCAAGACTCCTGACCGCACCGTCAACTTCGAGGACATCGAGCTCCAAGAAGATCTCTCCTATTGTGAGCACCCCGTTGCTATTCTCGAAGAGACTGAACGCAAAACTCGCAACAAGTCAATCAAATTCCTCAAAGTCAAGTGGTCACACCATTCCGACCGTGAAGCTACTTGGGAACGCGAGGATCACCTCCGTTCTAAGTACCTGGCGTTCTTTCAGTCCTAGATCTCGGGACGAGATCCTTTCGTAGTGGTGGAGTGTTGTAACACCCCGGATATAACTTTCCCTATATGTACTCCAACTCTTGCTGTTTCCGGCCTTAAGTTATTTTATTTTCTCGGGTTCGGGTCTTTGTCCCTGTGTGTTGTTCCCATTGTCATGCATCTCATATCATGTCATCATGTGCATTGCATTTGCATACGTGTTCGTCTCATGCATTCTAGCATTTTCCCCGTTGTCCGTTTTGCATTCTGGCGCTTCGTTCTCCTCCGGTGGTCATTTCTACCTTTCTTTCATGTGTGGGGATTAAACATTTCTGGATTGGACCGAGACTTGCCAAGCGGCCTTGGTTTACTACCGGTAGACGGCCTGTCAAGTTTCGCACCATTTGGACTTCGTTTGATACTCTAACGGTTAATCGAGGGACCGTAAAGGCCTCGTGTGTGTTGCAGCCCAACACCCCTCCATTTTGGCCCAAAACCCACCTAAATCCTCTCCATCATCTAGAGCGTTCGATCACGATCGCGTGGCCGAAAACCACACCTCATTTGGAGCTTCCTAGCTCCTCCTACCTCTATAAATATCCCCTCCCCGAAATTCCGGATCCAAACCACCCTAAACCTAGCCCCGCTCCTCATCTGCGCACCGGACACGTCCGTCCGCGCGCCGGACATCGCTGCCGCCCACTCCCGTCGCGCCACGTGGCGGCGGCCCCACATCGCCGCCTCCCGCGCCGCCGGCCCGTAG
>NC_057797.1:514811197-514823231 GCF_018294505.1 Triticum aestivum | reverse complement strand
GCCTCGCCGGCCAGCAGCGCCCGCCGCCTTCGCCAAGGCATCCCGCGCCGGATCCTCGCCGCGCCGCCGCCCTACGACGCCGGAGGTTGCGCCGCACCGCCAGATCCTCGCCGCGCCGGCTCCGGCCTCCTCCTCCTACTCGCCCCGGCGTCGTCCTCCTCCTCCGGTGAATAGTTGCCGGCCATCCTCGTTTTCCGCGCCGTCGAGATCCAGATCCAGATCCAAATTGTCTAGGGTTGACTTTTTTTGCCCCAAAACCCTAATTATTTGCTCCTGTTCATCACATCGTAACTTTGCATCCGTAGCTCCGTTTTGGGCATATATCATATCAAAATGTTCGCCTCGGAGAGCACATCATTTCATTCCATTGCATCATTTTCATTTGAGTTCATCTTGATGCCCGAAATGCTGTTAGAAGAGTGCTACTTGTGATAATTGTCAGATCTATTACTCCGTTTAGATATTTGTCATTTTTTCCATGATTATTGTGTGCATGATATGCCCATGAGCTCTACATATGTTTTGTTAAAGGTTTTTCCATCTTTCCAGAGGTGCAACCCATGTATTTTTGTGATGTGTGTGGTGACTAGCACAAGCTTGCAAAGTGAGGCACTTGGTAATGCTGATTTCAGGGACTTAGCATTTCCACCAAGTCCTTGAGCTGTTTATCTCATATGGCCATATGTTCATGTTGTTTCCTAGTGATCCGTGCCTCTTTTGAGGATGATCAGTAAGGATGTTTTGTTAATCTTGTAGTTCTCTATCCATCCATGCCTTTGTTTGCAATTATGGAGCACCCTAGCTTGAGTCAATCGAGCTCTACTTTTGCTACTTCGTGAATCTGGGCAGATTGTCTACTTGTTAGCGATTTTGCCGAGGATGTTGTAGTTGATCCGTGCATGCTATGCTATTGTTCTTGTCATGTCTAGCTTGCATTTTGTGTATTCTTGATGGATGTATGCTTAGCTTGTCATGACTTGCTCCGTAGTGAGTGCATCGAGCTCGTAAACATGCCTACTTGATATCTGTTTTCAGCATGCTCCAGTTTTCACTAAGTCTGAGAACTGATTATGTTTTTTGCCATGTTCACATGCTTGCAATTGTATTTTCTGATCCCTTTTGGCTCAAGGTCACTAAGGGACTTTTGTTAAGCTCTTTGAGTAGCTCAATGCCATGCTTTACTTTGCCATGTTCAGGTCCTGTAGCATATAGTTTTGTTGCTCTGAAGAGTGCTATCTGATCTGAAATTCCAGACAAGTGTTAATTTCACTAAGTCTGAGATCTGTTTACCATATGCATTTTTGCCATGCTTGTTTGAACCTGTTAATGGATGAATTGGCCGTAGCTCAGTGCTAGACTTTTGTTAAGCATCATGAATGCATCCCTGCCATGTATTTTGCACGCCATGTTTGGGTGCAGTAGCTTGTTCATCTTGTCGCATTTAGATGACTACTTGCTGTAAATCGCAGAACGTGGCCATATTTGAATTGCTTGCCATTTCCAAACCGTAACTCCGATTCCGGCGTTCTTTATATCGTTTTCAAGCGATTTCATCTCATCTTTCCAGTGGCACACGTGGATTTCCAAGTTCAGGCCAGGTTCTTGCATCCCTTGTAAAATCTTGCATATGCATCCCGCATCGCATCCCGCATAGCATACTATCATTGCATCATATTGTTTGATCTTTGCACGTGGTTGATTGTGTTCCGTTTGCTTGTTTGCCTTGTTTGGGTAGAGCCGGGAGACGAGTTCGCTAACGAGGAGCCCGTTGAGTTTGCTTTTGAGGATCCAGTCAACTCTGACAACTTTGCAGGCAAGATGATCATACCCTCGAAATCACTACTGTCTTTGCTTTGCTAGATGCTCGCTCTTTTGCTATGCCAATGCTACGATGCCTACCACTTGATTTCAAGCCTTCCAAATTGCCATTTCAAACCTCTAACCCATCATGTCCTAGCAAACCGTTGATTGGCTATGTTACCGCTTTGCTCAGCCCCTCTTATAGCGTTGCTAGTTGCAGGTGAAGATTGGAGGCCGTTCCTTGTTGGAACATTATTTTCTTGTTGGGATATAATTATATTGCCATGTTATCTTAATGCATCTATATACTTGGTAAAGGGTGGAAGGCTCGGCCTCTCGCCTAGTGTTTTGTTCCACTCTTGCCGCCCTAGTTTCCGTCATATCGGTGTTATGTTCCCGGATTTTTGCGTTCCTTACGCGGTTGGGTTATAATGGGAACCCCTTGATAGTTCGCCTTGATTAAAGCTTTTCCAGCAATGCCCAACCTTGGTCTTACCATTTTCCACCTAGCCTCTTTTTCCCTTGGGTTTCCGGAGCCCGAGGGTCATCTTATTTAAACCCCCCGGGCCAGTGCTCCTCTGAGTGTTGGTCCGACCGAGTAGACTGCGGGGCCACCTCGGGGCAACTTGAGGGTTGGTTTTACTCGTAGGATGTCTCATCTGAGTGTGCCCTGAGAACGAGATATGTGAAGCTCCTATCGGGATTTATCGGCACATTCGGGCGGTGTTGCTGGTCTTGTTTTAACCTGTCGAAGTGTCTTGAAGAACCGAGGTACCGAGTCTGATCGGAACATCTCGGGAGGAGGTCTATTCCTTCGTTGACCGTGAGAGCTTGTCATGGGCTAAGTTGGGACTCCCCTGCAGGGATTTGAACTTTCGAAAGCTGTGCCCGCGGTTATGGGCAGATGGGAATTTGTTAATGTCCGGTTGTAGATAACTTGAACTTTAACTTAATTAAAATGAATCAACCGTGTCAGTTACCGTGATGGCCTCTTCTCGGCGGGGTCCGGGAAGTGGACACGGTGTTGGAGTAATGCTTGCGCAGGTTGCTCTCTAGTTTCTCGCTCGTGCTTTGCCTCCTCTTCTCGCTCTCTTTTGCGAACAGGATAGCCACCACATATGCTAGTCTCTTGCTGCAGCTCCAATTATTTTTACCTTGCCTTACCTATAAGCTTAAATAGTCTTGATCGCGAGGGTGCGAGATTGCTGAGTCCCTGGGGCTCACAAATTACTATTACCCCAGATGCAGGGCCTGATGATTCCGCTCCAGGTGACGCGTTTGAGCTCAAGTGGGAGTTCGACAAGGACTCTCAATGTTACTACGTGTCTTTCCCTGATGATCAGTAGTGGTGCCCAGTTGGGGTGATCGGGACCGGGTCGCTTGTTGGGTTGTCTTTTATTTTGGCGCTGTAGTCGGGCCATGAGTGATTGGATGATGTAATTCTATTTATGTACTTGATTGACGTGGCGAGTGTAAGCCAACTATGTTCTCCCCTTTATTATTTATACTACATGGGATGTTGTGAAGATTGCCTAACTTGCGACATATGCCTTCAATGCGATTATGCCTCTAAGTCGTGCCTCGACACGTGGGAGATATAGTCGCATCGAGGGTGTTACATGTACACAGGTCTATAAGTCTATGAGGAGTTTGGTATTTACAGAGAAAGTTGATCCCTAAAAATGAATGTCTTCGACTGAAGACTTTGGTTTCTGAAGACTTTGAAAGTGAAGAAATTGGTGTGACCATGAAGACTTGATATTCATGCGAGGAATATGAAGCGTGAAGACTTTGTGTTCGTAGTTTCATTTTCTTGAGTCATAAGAAACACCATACTGTTAAAGGGGGTCGAGGAAAAACTAAGGAAAAGTTTCCAAGTGATGCTCATCTCAAAATCCTACACCTACCAATCCTTTCGAGTGAAGCCATTGGAATTCTCATACAGTTCAGTCAAATTTGTTCAGTGACAAAGACAAAGTTCTTCTGTTCTCTGAGGAATTTGTTCTAACTGAGGAGTTAGAAATTCGCCAGTGCGGATTGCCTACAAGTGAGGAACATGATAGCCCTGAGGAATTTGATAGTTAAATTTCCAACCGTTGTTGTGCTATGCTGTCCCAAAATATCTACCCACCTAACGGTCATATCATTGAAGCGCATTTATGTCTTATCATGCCAGACTACTCCCTAGGCTATAAATAGCCGCCCCCTACAACCACTAGCTGGTTGGCTGCTCCGCAGAAACTAACACTTGTCGTTGTGAGCATCCCATCCTCCGAGGACTTTGAGCAAAAATCATCAAGTGAGGAAAAACCCCAAACCCCAAACCAAACACCTACCAACCCAAAGTGATTGAGCATCACTGAAGAGATTGTTCCTGTGTGGATCCGACACTTGTTACTTTTGAAGACCGTGCATCTTCCAGACGGTTAGGCGTCATGGTCTAGAGCATCCAAGAGGAAATTGTGGATCACCGAGTGACCGAGAAGTCACCTGAAGACCTACCACGAGTGATTGGGCGAGGTCTGTGTGACCTTAGATCAAGGAGAATATGGTGAGGACTGTGTGTCCTCAGGTTTAAATACCTAGTCGCTCCAACCAGACGTACGACTGTCACAGCAGTTGGAACTAGTCTACCAAATCATTGTCTTCACCGAGCTAACTGGTTCTATTTCCTCAACCCTTCCATTTCTTAATTACTGTGTTGTGCACTTGATCACAACTGTGTGAAGACTTTGACTAAATACTTTCTCAATTTCCCCAGTTCAATTTCTTCAGTCAGTTTGTCTTCAGCTCGCTTATCCTGTGTTTACACTTTCTGTACTCTGTTGTTTTCATTTCATCATGATGACCGTGCTTCTGTTCTGTTATGCTTGAATCTGAGTACTTATTCCGCTGCTAGTTGTTCATGACTTAGGTATTTCCTCACTGTGAAATTCCTCAGTGACGAATTTGTAAAAATCGCCTATTCACCCCCCTCTAGTTGACTTAACGCACTTCCACATTGTTATTGAAATTGTTTCGCGAGATAAAATTCACATCTATGGTATCACTATTTTTCTCAAATCAAAGTAGACAAAGGCACATCATTAAAATCAATAGGAGCACTTTTATTAGCAACCAATTTCATAAGAGCATCAACTTTTTCACTCAAAGAAGAAATTTCTTCAACCGAATTAACTTTTTTACTAGTAGGAGCTCTTTCGGTATGCCATTGTGAATAATTTTCCATAATATTATCAAATAATTTACTGGCTTCACCCAAAGTAATTTCCATAAAAGTACCCCCCGCCCCCCGGCGGCGGAATCCAAAAGATTTCGAGAAACAAAATTCAACCACGCATAAATTTTTTGTATGATCATCCAAAGATTTAACCCATGAGTTGGGCAATTCCTTAGCATTAATTTCATCCTTTCCCAAGATTGTGCAACATGCTCATGTTCAAGTTCCTTGAAATTCATGTTCTGGGTTCTAAGGGAAATAATTTTCGTGGGCGGAAAATACTTAGTAATAAAGGCATCTTTGCACTTATCCCAAGAATCGATACTATTGCGAGGCAAAGAAGAAAACCAAATTTTTGCACAATCTCGCAAAGAAAACGGAAATAATTTCAAATTCACAATATCATTGTCCACATCTTGTTTCTTCTGCATATCACATAATTCCACGAATGTGTTAAGATGGGACACGACATCCTCATTAGGAGTACCGAAAAATTGATCTTTCATAACAACATTCAACAAAGCGGCATTAATATCACAAGACTCCGCACTAGTGGCAGGAGGAGCAATCGGAGTGCTAATAAAATCATTGTTGTTGGTATTGGAGAAATCATACAACTTGGTGTTCTCTTGAGTCATCGTGACTACGCAACAAGATTGCACTCAAAACAGATCTGACGAGAAAACGGCGAACGAAAAAGAGGGCGAATAAAAATGGCAAATGTTTATGAAGTGGGGGAGAGGAAAATGAGAGGCAAATGGAAAATAATGTAAATTGCAAGAAGATGAGATTTTTGATTAGGAACCTGGTAGAAGTTGGTGATGTCTCCCCAGCAACGGCACCAAAAATTCCTTTGATGCGGCTTGAACTACGTCGTATTTCCCCAAAGAGGAAGGGATGATGCAACACATCTACAGTAGGTATTTCCCTTAGTGATGAGACCAAGGTTATCGAACCAGTAGGAGAACCATGCAACACCACGTAAACAGCTCCTACACACAAAGAACAAATACTTGCAACCCGACATAAGAGAGGGGTTGTCAATCCCTCACGGGTAAAAAGATATGTAAAATTGTAGTAGATTGGATAAATAGATCTCGCGGGAGCGCGAGATAAAATAAATAAATAAAAATTGCAGCATGGTATTTTTGTATTTTTGTAATAGATCTAAAAATAAAAGCAAATAAAAATAGATCGCAAAGGCAAATATAATACATAAGAGACCCAGGGGCCGTAGATTTCACTAGTGGCTTCTCTCGAGAAAAACAACATACGATGGGTAAAAAAATTACTATTGGGCAATTGATAGAACTTCAAATAATCATGACAATATCCAGGCAACGATCATTATATAGGCATCACGTGCAAGATTAGTAGACCGACTCCTACATTCATCTACTACTACTACTCCACACATTGACCGCTATCCAACATGCATCTAGTATATTAAGTTCATGGAGAAACGAAGTAATGCAATAAGAATGATGACATGATGTAGACAAGATCTATTTATGTAGAAATAGACCCCATCTTGTTATCCTTAATAGCAATGATACATACGTGTCGGTTCCCCTTCTGTCACTGAGATCAAGCACCGTAAGATTGAACCCATCACAAAGCACCTCTTCCCATGGCATGAAAAATCGATCTAGTTGGCCTAACTAAACCAAAGATTTGAAGAAGAAATACGAGGCTATAAGTAATCATGCATATAAGAGATGAAAGAACTCAAATAACTTTCATGGATAAAAACATAGACCTGATCATAAAATCAAAGTTCATCGGATCCCAACAAACACACCACAAAAAGAGTTACATCAAATAGATCTCCTAGAGACCATTGTATTGAGAATCAAAAGAGAGAGAGAGGAAGTCATCTAGCTACTAACTACAGACCCGTAGGTCTACAATGAACTACTCACGCATCATTGGAGAGGCACCAATGAGGATGATGAACCCCTCTGTGATGGTGTCTAGATTGGATCTGGTGGTTCTGGAACTTGCTGCGGCTAGAATTGATTTTCGTTGACTCCCCTAGGGTTTCTGGAAACTTGGGGTATTTATAGAGCAAAGAGGCAGTGCGGGAGGCCATCGAGGTGGGCACAACCCACCTGGGCGCGCCTGGCCCAGGCGCACCCTAGTGGGTTGTGCTCCCCTTGGAGACCTCCTTAGGTACTTTCTTGGCCCATCTCGTGTCTTCTGGTCCAGAAAAATCCACAAAAAATTTCGCTGCATTTGGACTCCGTTTGATATTGATTTCCTGCGATGTAAAAAACAAGCAGAAAACAACAACTGGCACTAGGCACCATGTCAATAGGTTAGTCCCAAAAAAGTGATATAAAGTTGCTATAAAATGTTTGTAAAACATCCAAGAATGATAATATAATAGCATGGAACAATCAAAAATTATAGATACGTTGGAGACGTACCGGTGAACAACTCCTTAGTCGTTTGCTTGCAAGCTTATGATGTGTATTACCGAGAGGGCCCAGAGATACCTCTCCGATACTCGGAGTGAAAAATCTTAATCTCGATCTATGCCAACTCAACAAGCACCTTCGAAGATACCTGTAGAGCATCTTTATGATCACCTAGTTATGTTGTGACGTTTGATAGAACACAAGGTATTCCTCCGGTATCCGGGAGTTGCATAATCTCATAGTCGAAGGAATATGTATTTGACATGAAGAAATCAATATCAATAAAACTGAACGATCATTATGCTAAGCTAATGGATGGGTCTTGTCCATCACATCATTCTCCTAATGACGTGATCCCATTATCGAATGACAACTCATGTCCATGGTTAGGAAACCTTAACCATGTTTGATCAACGAGCTAGTCTAGTAGAGCCTTACTAGGGACACAGTATTTGTTTATGTATTCACACATGTATTTAAGTTTCCGATCAATACAATTCTAGCATGAATAATAAACCTTTATCATGAATAAGGAAATATAAAATAACAACTTTATTATTGCCTCTAGGGCATATTTCCTTCATATTCCTGATAAGGATTTCATCTAATAACTCCTCGAAGTCTACTGGAAGAGAATTATATTGGTTGGAAATATCATGAGAGGGCGAGGAAAGAGCACCACACTCTTCAGTCAACTCTTGATTTTCTCCATGTCTTTGACAAGTAATCCTTCGAATTTCCTTAGACCTTTCTCAAGTTTCCGAAGTTCATCTTGTTGAGATTTAGCAATTGTAAAAAGTTTGCCATAAGCTAAGTTATCTGAGGAAAAATCATTTCCAAACTTGCGATGTTTGGATGATACCTATTCCTTCGAAGTTTTCGCTATGAGGCAGAGATGTGAAGGTAAATTATCATCATCACTGGATGTATCATCATCAATATCTTTCTTGGAATAATATTCGGAAGGTTCCATAGTGCTAAATGCATTTCCCCCATCCAGACCTATGTAGAATCTTTTAGTATCAGATTCAGGCTGTGATGATCCATCTTTGGAGTCCATTGTCATTCTAATACAAGTGCTAGCCAGTTGTGACATTCTCTTCATGTTTGATTCAATGATTCCTCTTCGAGTGTTAGTGACCAGTCTCCTGGAAGATGAGGAAGATCCTTCACTCTTATGAAGCTTAGTGTGACGGTTCATCTGAGTGAATCCTGAACAGTGAAGGGAAAGCCATTTGTTGCTTGGTTTTTGGCTCATGTTCCAGCTAGGGCAGTTAGCTATAAAGTGACCATGTTGCTTGCACTTGAAGCACTTCATTTTTTCCAGAGGCAGTCTCTTAATGGACTTGGATGATTCTCCTTCATCTGTGTTTGATAGAGTTAGATTATGCCTTCGTAAGTTATTCAGTCTTTCCATCAGCATTTCAAGTTCCCTTGTGTTCAAGTGTTGATTCTCAACATCTTCTTCTTCGCCTTGGGAGCTGCCATAGTATGAAAGAATTTCTCCTTGGCTTTTTGAATAAGTATTTGGATGATCTTTTTCCATTTAAATCTTTTCTTCATGAATTTTAGCAGTGTCATGACCTCAACATAGTGAAGGTCTTCAAAGTCTGGTCCTTGTTTGATTTTAGTGATGATTGAGTCAAATGAAGCCTCAAGAGCCATGAGCAACTTGTTAACAACATCTCTATTGGTGATATATGTGACCTCACTTTGATTAAGTCTTTCGACAATGTTGGTCAGTCGATCAATTAGTTCCATGACACTTTCTCCTCGAAGACTTCTGAAGTTGGCAAAAATAGCATGAAGCATATCAGTGTGGGATTCTGTTCGGAAGATTATCCCGTTATGGACATTCTTTAGTCCATCCCAGAGTTGCTTTGCAGTTTCAATGTCTCTGAACCGAATGAACATTCCTCTCGACATGCTGTCGTATATGATATCTTTCGCTTGTGCATTTAGGCAGATGTTAGCTTCATCTTCGGGAGTGGGTGTTTCTGGATGCTAAATAGTGTACCCATTCTCCACAATCTGACATAGCTCGGTACTGATAGCCTGGAGCTTATCCTCATTCTTCCTTGCCAATACACATATTAATTGCCATCAAAGATAGGAAACCTATCAGAACTCCAAGGTTGTTAGACATTTAATAAGCAAAGACAGGGAGTACCAGCTCTGATACCAATTGTAAGGACCAAGAGTATATCAACTAGAGGAGGGATGAATGGAAGATTCAAAAATTCTTTCGAATATATTGAATTTGTCCCAAACACAACAATGGAGTAGGTACGAATGAATTAAACTATTGGCATGAAACCCAAAGAGCTATAAACCCTGTGAGGTAGGAAGTGATAATGGTACGTGCATAATAGACGATAGGTTTGACTATCACGATAGTAATGCAGTGTAATGCCCTCGATGCGGCTATATCTCCTACGTGTCGAAGCATGACTTAGAGGCATAACCGCATTGAAAGCAATGTTGCAAGTAAGGTAATCTTCACAACAACCCATGTAAATAGATAAAAAGGGTTAAGGTACATAGTTGGCTTACACTCGCCACATCACACAAATATATGAATAACATTACAATCATCCAATACACTCATGGTCCGACTACGGTACCAAAATAAAAGATCAACCCCAACAAGCGACACGGTCCCCGATCGCCCCAACTGGGCACCACTACTGATCATCTGGGAAAGACACATAGTAACAATGAGAGTCCTCATCAAACTCCCACTTGAGCTCAAGCGCATCATCTGGAACGGTATCATCGGTCCCTGCATCTGGTTTGGAAGTAATCTGTGAGTCACGGGGACTCAGCAATCTCGCACCCTCGCGATCAAGACTATTTAAGCTTATAGGTAAGGCAAGGTAATAATGTGGAGCTGCAGCAAGCGACTAGCATATATGGTGGCTAACCTGTTCGCAAAAGAGAGCGAGAAGAGAAGGCAAAGCATGAACGAAGAACTATGATATGATCAAGAAGTGATCCTAAAACAACCTACGTCAAGCATTACTCCAACACCGTGTTCACTTCCTGGACTCCGCCGAGAAGAGACCATCACGGTTACACACGCGGTTGATTCATTTTAATTAAGTTAAGTTTCATGTTATCTACAACCGGACATTAACAAATTCCCATCTGCCCATAACCGTGGGCACGACTTTCGAAAGTTCAAATCCCTGCAGGGGAGTCCCAACTTAGCCCATCACAAGCTCTCACGGTCAACGAAGGATATTCCTTCTCCCGAGACATTCCGATCAGACTCGGCATCTCGGTTTTACAAGACATCCTCGACAATGGTAAAACAAGTCCAGCAACACCGCCCGAATGTGCCGACAAATCCCGATAGGAGCTGCACATATCTCGTTCTTAGGGCACACTCAGATGAGATATCCTACGAGTAAAACCAACCCTCAAGTTGCCCCGAGGTGGCCCCGCAGTCTACTCGGTCGGACCAACACTCAGAGGAGCACTGGCCCAGGGGGTTTTAAATAAAGATGACCCTTGGGCTCCGGGAACCCAAGGGAAAAAAGGCTAGGTGGCAAATGATAAAACCAAGGTTGGGCATTGCTGGAGGAGTTTTATTCAAGGCGAACTGTCAAGGGGTTCCCATTATCACCCAACCGCGTAAGGAACGCAAAATCCGGGAACATAACACCGATATGACGGAAACTAGGGCGGCAAGAGTGGAACAAAACACTAGGCAAAAGGCCGAGCCTTCCACCCTTTACCAAGTATATAGGTGCATTAAGATAAACAAGATAATATGGTGACATGTTAGGAATCACGAAATAGCAAAAGTAGAGCTCAATTGACTCAAGCTAGGGTGCTCCATAAATGCAAACAAAGACATGTATGGATAGAGAACCACAATGTTAACAAATCATTCTTACTGATCATCCTCAAAAGAGGCACGGATCACTAGGAAACAACATGAACATATGGCATAATGACAAAATTAGGACAAGGACTTGGAGAAATTCTAAGTCCCTGAAATCAGCATTAACGAATACGCTACTTTGCAAGCTTGTGCTAGTCACCACACATATCACAAAAATACATGGTAAGCACCTCTGTAAAGATGGCATGGCATATAACAAAACTCATGTAGAGCTCAGGAGCATATCATGCACACATTAATCATGGCAAAAATGACAAATAGCTATCTGATGCAACAGATCTGGCAATTATATCACATAGCCCTCTTCCAACAGCATTTCGGGCATCAAGATGAGCTCAAATGAAAATGATGCAATGTGATGAAATGATGTACTCTCTGAGGCAAACATTTTGATATGCTACACGCTCAAATCGGAGCCACGGACGATGAGTTATGATGCGATGAAGAATGCAAAAAAAAACTGGGACTTAGGGGAAAAGTCAACCCGACTAGGGTTTCTCCAGATCTGGATCGGGATCGACACGAAAAACGAGGTTCTCCAGAAACACTGTAGATGGCCGGAGAGGACGGAGTTCGCCGGATCCGTGGACGAGGGGCTCGCCGGTGACCGGAGTAGACGAGGACGGCAACGAGGTGACCGACGAGGTGGGGCGGCGGCGAGGCGAGGTCAGGCGGCGGCGAGGC